>NC_048298.1:214132407-214391219 GCF_013100865.1 Trachemys scripta elegans
GGGGGGGGGGGGGGGGGGGGGGGGGGGGGGGGGGGGGGGGGGGGGGGGGGGCTAGAGCAGGGCTCCCCCCCCCCCCAGTGTCCTCTTTTTTAATTGTGGAAATATGGTAACCCTAAATTTAATGGCAATTTTAAGCATGGATGCTGCCTACCTAAGGTAATTCACAGCTAGAACTGGCTTGCTCATGCTGCATCATATTTTCTCATTTAGTACATGTGTGCAGGACTTTTCGTTGTTTTGTGCTCACCTGTGTCAAAGAAACCATATCCCGTAAATAAGACTGTGTTTTTGCATAATCCCAATTTGTTTGAATTTGGGTTTACCCAAAAATTGGTTGCATCACCCAGGCTCCCACTGACTGATGTGCCATTCTGCAAAGCTCTGCATTGTTGCAGGAGCAGAGCTTGAGGGCTTCAGCCTTGTGTGGAACTCCTAAGCTCCTTGGGATTTCTAAAGAGCTAAAGCTAAATACCTTGGAGATCTCCGTTACAGAACCCTCAGTTTTTAAAGTTTGTTTTGTGGTTTTTATACAAATGTATTTATTAATTGTACCCAAAGGTTTAGCTGGTGTTAGTGATTAATATTTTTTATGATAAAATAGCCTTTTTCTGCCAGCTCAGGAAAGTTCACATGGAACATTGCTGTAGTTTTACAGCTCCCTAGCAAAACCTGTGGAAGAATCAGCCTCTCAAACTGAGGAGCAGCATATGGGTAGAAGATTAGCACACCAGAGGACTGCTTCTAACACGGCCTTCAGAGACAGAACTAGGAACTAAAAACCTCAGTGGAAAAGGTGAATGCCTAAATTCTTCAGATAGATTTGTGACATGCTGCTCATGTCCAGGTTATATTTAGAAGTGGATCGGGAAGCTCAGAAATGAGACTATTATTTATCTTTGTAATAAACAGACAAATACACTGAACAGGAATACTGGTCAGACATCACAAAAGAAAAACACTGAGGAAAGTGAAATGTTTTTGTAAAGAAATAAAAAAAACAAATTAATGGAGATATCCCAGCTCCTAGAACTGGAAGGGACCTTGAAAGGTCATCGAGTCCAGCCCCCTGCCTTCACTAGCAGGACCAAGTACTGATTTTGCCCCAGATCCCTAAATGGCCACCTCAAGGATTGAACTCACAACCCTGGGTTTAGCAGGCCAATGCTCAAACCACTGAGCTATCCCTCCTCTAATCTGTTATCTAAGATGGAAACTGGAAGACAGTAAAGGAAGAGCCGTTTGCCACTTCTGAAGAGCAGGACCGTGGTCTGTTGCCAGAATATCATTTGAATGGGCCACAACCCAGAAACATGGCAGAGTGCAGAACGTTTCCACCCAAAGAGTTATGGAGAAGTCTTTATAAGAAGAGTTGTCATTTTGCATAGGCTCAGTAGATACAAGTCTCTCCTTACAGATCTTTCTCCAAATAAAAATGTATATTTTTTTTAAAAAGAGGAAAAAGTGTAAACTTCTGTGATTAGTCTTCAGGATTCTTAGAAGATATTACAAATAATGAGGGGCAAAATGGATCAAAATTACAGAAAGTATTTGTTCTTTTAAAATGAGAATAAATAGAGTCATCTGGGCTACTAAGGGCCTCTGGGGAAAATTGCTTAAGTCTTGAGGAGGGCCAGCACATGGAGGGTTGTTGTGTCCACATGGAGCCACAGTTGCAGGCTGGGGGAGGGCTTAATCCTTATTGAACTAACAGCAGCTTATTCTGATCCTGTCAGTGACAGTCAGTAGAATTGCAGTTGTCTTTATTTGTGCAGATTTTGTCTCATCTAATGCATTACCAAATTAAAGATGATTATTTATAGCGGGCAGTGTAGGCAAAAAGGGATTGCTTTGGCGCCTGATTACCAGGGTGACATCATTATAGGGGGTTTTTATTATTATTTTTCCACTCTGTGTTCCTAATCAAAATCAAGCGTTAGTGGAACATTAATGAAGGCCTGAAAACCTTGGCAGTGTCCCAATACAGATGAAAGTGAGTTAAATAAGTGTATTTGGGACTCTGGAAGTTGGAAAGGAATCTCCTCTTCACTATGTCTGGAAAATGGTCTGACAGGTTTGTTTGTTTTTTTTCCAAATGAGGATCATCTCACAGCAGAAATGTATTCAGTAGTGATATATTGATTCTAGAGATGGGTAACTTTAGGGGTGGGGGAGGGGGAATTCCAGGAAACTGCAATTATAAAAATGTCAGCAGTGTTTATTCTTTGTAGCGTAACCAGATGACACCACAGGTGGTTGCCTGCCTGGCTTATAACATTTGCAAAATATTGTTCCACAATTGTATTAGAAAGTAAAATCTTGCCAGTAATTGAATGCTTTAAAAGGAAGCTTTGATATATTTATTTTAGTCTATGGGGAGTGGAAAGAGGGTCCACTCAGAATTATGTAAATAATTTTTTCAAAGGTATTCCTTGCTCCAGTTCCTTTGCCATGAGGCTCTGATTTGGGAGTGCGAGGGGATTCTAGTACTCTAGGTTGAGGATAACTTTCCTAGTGAGTCCTGCTAGTTTATGTATAGATTAACTTTGGTGTTTGCTTCAGATGAGCGCTGGATTCTTTGCTTTGCCCTATATACATTATAACAGTTTGAAGTTTATAACATTTTCTTAAATTCAGTACATTGCTAGTTATTTATTTTCAAATCTTTTGATCTAAGGATAATTGCACCTTTCTTGCACAGGTTCTTTTTATTTTTGTGCCTGTGAAAAGAGCCAGATTGATACCCACTGAGACCAAAGTCTGCCATTTTTCCACAGAGCAAGTGCAGTCCGAGCAATGCAAGTCAAACTTCCCCACTCTGCTGGAGAGACTACTGCTATAGATGCTTCAGTTTATATATCCATTCCTTCCTTGGCCTTTTTCCCAAGATTTCCAACAACTGTAGTAATTAGTGCCCATTATGATGGTAGCTTTTGTGACCACAAATAACTGGTTTCAGACCACAAACACACTTCACATAAGCCCCAAAACACCTCTGCTAGTAATACCTTTTAGCACTAGTGGCTTGGGCTGAAGTTGAACAAGTGTCGTAGAAGTGAAAAGCTGTGTGTCCCTTTGCATGTCCTCTGAGTCCGACCTCCTTCTGCAGAGTATTAAACAGCATTAGCTCTGGGCTTTAAATATCTGAGACTATATGATGTAGTGATTTTGGGAATCTCTTCACCAGAGCTATGGGATGATAAATAGGTTGGTAAACCTAGGTTCAAAAATCAAGGGAAATGCATTTATAAATACAAAATAAAACATATACTGTAGCAGTGCACTGATTTATTTTGGGATTAGGATCAAAGATTATTCCTTATAGCAGGGGTCGGCAACCTTCGACACGCAGCCCATCAGGGTAATCTGCTGGTGGCTGCAAGACATTTTGTTTATGTTGACCGTCCGGAGGCATGACCCCCCGCAGCTCCCAGTGGCCGCTGTTAGCCATTCCCGGCCAATGGAAGTTGCGGGAAGCGGCGTGGGCTGCAGCCTGTGGACAGTCAGTGTAAACAAAAACAACCAGGAGTCCGGTGGCACCTTAAAGACTAACAGATTTATTTAGGCAGAAGCTTTCTGAAGAAGTGAGGTTTTTTACCCACGAAAGCTTTTGCCCAAATAAATCTGCCACCAGACTCCTTGTTGTTTTTGTGGATACAGACTAACACGGCTACCTCCTGATACTTGACACAACATAAACAAAATGTCTTGCTGCCCGCTATCCTGATGGGCTGCATGCCGAAGATTGCTGACCCCTGCCTTATACGTTTCCATATGGACCCTCATCTATGTGTTTCCTCAGGGGTATTGGCAGAAGAATGTTCTTCCCTTTGGAGACATGCCTTTTAAAACAAAATAATAGTAAGGGGAGCATCTAGATAGAACGGGTGTGCTCATAGTCCCGCAAACTCCCCCTCTACTTCTGCCACAGAAATATGGACAAATACAGTAACCTTTAAAACGGCAAGGCAAAGCTTTCTGTCTCTCCAGCAAAGAAACAGACGCCAGAGTTGAAGTTTCATATTATACTGTTTAAAATATCTATTTTCTGTGTATGAGGAATGATGTGTTTAGTGAGGCTGACAGACTGTCAGTTGGCTGCTCTACACCCTACTTTCCAGCATAAAAATAAACTGCAGACGTTCCAAGACAGATATATCAAGATACTTTAACTTTGGTTTCGGGTTTGCAGATGTTCTGTTTCATTAGAAATAAATCTCAGGGTTAGTGTTGATAAAAATGCATTCTCCATAATTCCACAGACTGAGTCTTGTGTGTGTTTAATACATTTTGACCTGTAAGCACTTTTGTTGTTTTAAATACACCTCTATCCCGCTATAACACGACCCGATATAACATGGGTTCGCATATAGCACAGTAGCAGCGGGGCTCCGGCAGCGCTTTAAAGGGTCCAGGGCTCCGGCTGCTACAGGAAGCCCTGGGCCCTTTAAATCACCACCGGAGCCCTGCTACCCCTACCCCGGGGCTGCGGCAGCGGGGCTCCGCCAGCGATTTAAAGGGCCTGGGGCTCCCCGCAGCAGCCGGAGCCCCAGGCTCTTTAAATCACCACTGGAGCCCTGCCGCCCCTACTCCGATATAACGGCGTTTCACCTATAACGCGGTAAGGATTTTTGGCTCCCCACGACCGCGTTATATCGGGGTAGAGGTGTACCAGAACAAAAACACATTTCTTGTCTTTTCTTCCCATAATAAGTAAACCAAAATAAGTTATTAACTAGGACCCCTGTTGTGGAAGATGTTGAGTACTCATCTCTCATCATAGGTGTTGGAACTAGTGATGCTGGGGGTACTGCAGCACCCCCTGGCTTGAAGTGGTTTCCATTATATACAGGGTTTACAGTTTGGTTCAGTGGCTCTCGGCACCCCCACTATACAAATTGTTCCAGCGCCCCTGTCTGCTGTTGTTTGCAATGGTTGTTGGAAATGTTCAGCACCTAGCAGAGTATATCTTCTAGGAGTTGTCCCACAATGTTGGACCTGTTGTTTTAACAACTTAATTAATCTTCTTGCCGGAGTGATGGTTTTTCAATTAGCCTATAGTTGACTGCATGGAGCTGAGCTGGGGATGGGGAATCATCCAGATATTACTTCCAGATGAGTTTAATTTATTTCCAAGGACAAATAGAACTGTTTTACCTGTCTGAATTACTGTAACTTTACTTTAATACTTTGATATGTTGCTGGGTTTTTAAAACAGAAAATAATGAGAATATTGTCTGTGTGTGCTTGTAAAACTCAAGTAAGGAATGAACTTGGTGCAAGAGTGTAAACATGGCACTGACAGCTGTATTTCCCGCAATACGTTTGATGGCTGGCACTTGCATGACATACTGGCTTGTTCCTTCTTTTCATGTAGAAAATGTAACTGGATACAATTGGCTATGGTTCAACTAAAGTTACGCTGTTTTGTGTATCATCTCATCACAGCTGCAAAGTAATTACTTCCAGAGTTGGGTCTTCCACCTTGACGGGACGGTGAATGTGTAAGGGAGAGATGAGACAAAGCCGATTCAGTTTTGTTTTTTATAAATGCAAGATTCTCAACAACTTCAAGATTCAAGTCAGACTACTTTGTTCTCTTTTTAATTTTTAGTTATGCGATTCGGTGGTGTTCTTACATCATGCAGCATGTATTGTAATGTGAAATTTGCTTTGGGAATATAACAATAAGCCACACTTTGAATGACTGTGTGCTTCAGGTCTAACCGTGGGCCCCGCGTGCATTTGACTCTGTATTCGCTTACAAAATAACAAACTGATGAGATTTCAGCAGAGCTAAAGCATGACTGGGTGGTACCCTGATCAAATATTAAGTCTCCTGAGGTTCTTTTTTGCCTAGGGAAGCAGCAGCAGCTTGAAGCCGAGCACCAAGACATGTATGTCGAAGCTGATCATGACCTGCACCTAACAACACGACGTTCGGTACAACCCCCTGCAGAAAGACCCGGGGAGAGACGTATGGCTGAAATGAAGAAACTCTATGGTGTGGGTGCGGCCAAAATCCAAGCCATGGAGACTGCCATGCAACTTGCCTTTGATAGGAACTGTGATAAAAAGCAGCCCAAGTACTGGCCTGTTATCCCCCTGAAACTGTGAGCTGTATCATCTTCTGTACTAGCAGTCCAGCGCTGCAGCTGTGGGTGCCCAATCAGGCTACATAGCTCAATGAATGAATCAGGGGTCGTCACTTGTTCTCCTTTCCCCTCCTGCCAAACACACTCCCCCTCTTCTTTTTAATCTGTCTACCAGAGTTTTCAGAACCTATAGCATCTCCACAGGGAAGTGCTAAATTATTGATTTGTACTGTAGGGATAGTGAAATTTTACTTCTTTTAAAATATATATTTCACTAATTTAATGTTGGTCTGCCTGGACCATGCTTGCAGGAAATGCAATAGCATTTGTTTGCACTTAGTGAGCTGGGAAGACTGTTCAGCAACACAAAAATCTCTACAAATGATCCACTTATTTATTATTTTTAATGTAATAGCCTTGAGATCCATTTTAACACAGTACAGCTTGAAGTGTTGTGAATTCTGAACCCTCATCCTTGATTTGGGGATCCTGCAGTCAATTGGCCAAGGTACAAAATACTAAATTACTGTAGCACAGCCATTTGAATGCTCTTTGAAAGCTTTATAATAAGGCAGGAATTTTTTATTCCAGTCTGAAACTTGGCAGGCAGAATTTCAATCCAGAAGCAAACTTATATGAAAACATTAAAAAAGAAATTTTGGCCATTTTTATTATACAACTGTTTGGCATGGTAGCAAAAATGTCTAATTGATTTGATACATAAAAAAAAAAAAGAAAAATTAAACCAACAGAGAGGATTAGGTTCCAGTTCTGTCACCCTTCACTCACACTGAGTAGTGTCTTACTCAACTAATAATTCCATTGATTTGTGAACTCACTGAGTAAGCAATACTCACTATGAATAAAGGAGGCAGAATTGAGCCCTTAATGTTGAAACGTGAGTACTCTGGATATGTAATCATGAAAATCCTTCTGAAAAGCAGCTATGTGTCACTATTGTATACTTAGTTTTCACCAAAACAAGTTTTCACCCAGTCAAAGTAATACAGACTTCAGACATTTTTCTGTAGAAAGAGTTGTGTAAAGAAAATGATGATTAAATGGCCTTTCTGTGTAATATGCAGTATTTCCATGCTACATTATAAGTGGTTCCAAAGAAACGTATTAGTGACTTAACTGTCATAAACAATGGGTGACCCGTTTTTGCGGTAGAGAAGGCTGAGGCTGAAGTTCCAACCGTTTAATTTGCTCTAGCTATGTCCTGTACTTGCCTATACGGTCTAGCTGTTGTAGCATGTGTGGCATATAATAAACCACATTAATCTCTCTGCCCTTTGTTATATACTGGTAGACTAGAGCAAATTTCAGATTTAACTTCGAATGTCCTTGTTCTTATCACTTGGTGTTACAGCATCAAAAGTACTTCTTTTTTTATTCTAACTGAACATAACATGAAGCGGGAAGATCGAACTCCTTAAAATTAAAAGCTTCCAGACCCCAGGACTCATTACTGATGTAATTGAACTAACAAACTTGTACACAGGGAAAAAAATAAGTTGGGGTTGTGAAATGTAATCCTGCCTTTGGTGTACTTTAATTTTGTCATGGTATGTATGTTAGCAATCGACTACGAAATGTCAGGAATAGTGTTTTTGTTAGGATCTCTCTTGGTTGACAGAATAAACTTTTATCTTCTCATAAAAACTCTGTGATAAAAATTATTTGTTTTTACATCCTGCCCCAGCTATATAACACTTTATTCAATGCCCAGGGGTGATAAACCTTCTCTTGGTCTCTCTGTTTGTTAGGGAAGGCTGCACCTTGCCCTGGTGCAGCTTTAACTTAGTTATGTTGTGAAAAGCGCATATGGGTGCAGATGAGGGTTTCACCGGAACCGTTGGCCCACTCACGGCCTATCTGGTAAGGTGCAAAGTGGGTGAGGAAGGCTGCTGTGCTTTTTGAGGGAAGGGCATCTTCCCTTCCAGATCCATGTACAGATCTCTCTCTTCCCATATGAATGGGGGACTCTGCTGCCCTGGCAACATCAGCGGCTATTTTGGGGCTGGGGTGGAAGGTACACCCCCTCACACTTCTCTGCTCCTGAAGAGCTTGCCAGGGAATACACTCTTGGGATGTATATCTTTTTGTGGAGCCCCCTCTGTTAAAGGGATCTTCTGTACAGTAGAAGTAGTCCCAGGGGAAATAGATCTGAAATGCCTGGGAGTGAGAGGGTAGGCTGCCCGGGGACAGTTAAAGTGAAGTTACAGTGGATCTGTGCAGTTTAAAGGCAGGTTTCATGAACTGTTCCAAGGGGGACCAATCCTACCTTCTTCTCTGTTCCCCCCCATCTCCAGATGAAATAATGTGGGGAAATCGGGGAGAAGATTTCATCACCCTTAATTTCTCTCTCAGGTTTTTATGGGAGGGGTTGATCTGACTCCTCATTGGTTTTGCAGGAGGGAGCTCCACACGTGATGCATCTCGGGTTTGGAGGAGGGGAGCTCTCATCTGCAGACTTACGAGGTGTGCAAGAAAGAGGCTGCCTCCTACAAATCTCCCAGCTTTCATGGGACAGGCTGTTGCATCATGTTTAGCCAACTAACTCCACACACAGGCAATTCAGTGGAGTTTTGAAGTCTTTTATTACAATAATTCTTGTTGTTCCATCTTTTTTGTTTGTAAAAGAATCTGGGACATTCCAAAAACCAGATTGTGGAAGCTTCACAGTTAAGGACTCAGATGTGAGAAAATACCAATGTTGAGATTACATGGGCAACACTAATTCTGACCCCTTGCACTTATGCATTACGCTGCAGTCCTTAATTACATGCCTTCGTAATATTTCTCAAATAATACCATGTTCTGTCACTTTAGCCTCTTGAGTTGAGGAGCACAAATGGAACCTTGTAGACCTGATTCTCCCCTGCCTTACACCTTGTGCAGTCATTTGCACCTGTGCAAAGTGGGAGTAAAATACCACCAAGTCAGAATTCTTCTTTCACTGGTGGTAGCATTTGACACCCTATTTGCATTCACTTTTCACAAGTGTAAATTTGACTCTACAAGGAAGAATCACGCCTAGGGTGCCACCGTTCTAATGGCTGGTAACTGGACCCCTCACGCCCCACTCCTTGCCCTGCCTGTTCCCCCGAAGCCCCGCCCCTGCTCTGCCTGTTCCCAAGCCCCCTCCCCTCCATCACTTGCAGGGTCTGCACCAGCATAGCTGAGGCCGCTTTGCCCGCCACTTGCGGGCTGCTCAGAGCCACAAGCCGCACAAGCAGTCTGGCCCTGGAGGCGGCAGCTGCTGTTGCTGCCCTGCCTCCTTCCTTCCACTTAGGATTGCAACCTTTTCCACAGATCGAAAACAACGGACATCAGGGCTTGTCAAATGGCACCTGAACACACAAGCTGAAACCCAGACTGTCTGGGTGGAAACCGAACAGGTGGCAACCTCATGCCCTGGGTTGTAAGGAAAATGGACCTCATGGAAAATTTTGGTCTTAATCTCAGTAATTCAGCTTTCCCGTCAGTAAAATGGGAACAATGCAAAACAACATAAAGATGTTCTAAAGATTGTTTTTTTAATCTTTGAAAAATGCTTTGAAGTTTGGGGGGGGGGAATGGTAAAAGACTTTTTATTTATAAATGCATTAAAAATGATCATGACTGGACACAATATAAGTTTAACATACAAAGTGATGACCTCCATATCTGATACCCAAAAATAACCGGTTTGTGGTCACACAATGGAAACATTGTCAAAGATCTGTTTGTCCTTGTGAAAGTATTTCTCCATAAAGCAGCTGATTATGTTTCATCTTCTCACGGTTGCTGCTGCCTGTATGTGTGTGGGCTTATTAGTGGCTATTCTAATTGGCATGATACATTTTTACCTTTATAGCTTGCTCATTTGTACTGATGCCCTCCCTCTTGTGTGTTTTTTCTCTCCATGTGGTGAAGGTCCAGAAATCTCTTGCATGGTGATTGGCTACAGATTCTATAGACCGTATTCAGATGACTCACTCAGAAGGCATTTTTAGTATATACCATTCCTCAGCAAGTTACAACAAAATCCTATCATAACCTCTGTGAAAGACATGCACAGATATGGCCTATAAGGCATCAGTTTCTGGTGTTTGTATCTTGTTTTGTTCCCTTTGCTAAAAGATTCAGTTCAGTCTTAAAAACTAAAGCTACATTGGTCAAATGTGGGTGCCTATAGGTAGACCCCTAAATTAGTGGCCTGATTTTCAGAAGTGCTGAGCACTCCCACATTCCATCAAAGTCGTAACTCACTGCTCAGCATTCTCTGAAAATGGAACTGCTTTTATTTAGGTTCTGAAACATGGACTTAAAGGCATAACTTTAGGCACCTAGATTAAAAATTTTTGCCTGAATAAATTGGCAAGTAGTTACTGCCCATTGTGTGAAATATGATCTCTGAGATCAGAAACTTATTTTTCTTTCTGTTCCTCTGAAAGTCCAAGGCTGTTTGGGAAAATGTTACCCAACATAGTGATGTAACAGCCACAATTCTCTAGAGTCCATCTTAGTTAACTACACATTCTGTCGATATGAAAGGATCATATTGCATTGCAGCTGAGTATTCTTACAACACTCCTGAATCCATTTGTTTAAAGAAAGTAACTGAACACTAGGTGAAATGTTAAGCACCCCACATGTTTGATGGAAAATACTATTCAGCCCAATAATGGCTAATTTTCCCCTATTAGTCATTTCCTATCTGGTGTCGTATCTGATTTCCTGAACTACAGTGAGACTTGTTGCCTAAAAATCTTCTGCAGATCCACAATAATTTTTAAAAAATGCTACCCCCATCCTCCTGGTTTGTATCTTCCCCAAAGAAATAAGCTCTTCTCGGGAGAAATAGTTTAGCAACCATATCTCCCCTTTTCCAAGCAGAAGTGAGAATGTTGGTTCTGGGTTTTTAATTTTTATTTTAATCTTGTATCTTTTATTTCTGTTACACTAAAGATCAGGAATGAAATCTTGAATCAGGAATGAACCAGTAAGGGCAATGTAGTTTGCCATTGACTTCAGTGAGGCCAAGATTTCACCTGAGGTTTCCATTAGACTGCACTTTGGAGAGCAACATGGTCCCTGATTCATAGTCTTATCTTGAGGGCACATTCTTCTTACAAAGTTCCTTCTTACTTGATATTTATTGTTTACCTGATTTTTGCTGCTTCATTGAGAAAAGTAGACCACTCACATTCCTTTCCACGGACATTTTACACAATCCTCAATTTTTTAACAGCACTCTCAGGAGCTTTCTTTTTTTTGCAGTTGAGAAGCATATCACTCTGACCATAATGGGCCAGATTTGTTCTTGATATAACCAGGTGCACTTCTGTGGAAGTCAGAGGATTTCTGGTAACAATTTTAATTACTTTTAAAAAATTTTGTTGAGCTCTGAGGAATAATGTTGATGGGCACATAAACACTGGGGTGATAAGAATATTGTAAATGTTTATACTGTGTTTTATTTGTACTGTAGTACAATCCTTAGAAGCCCCAGCTGCGATCAGAGCACCATTGTAGAAACACACAGTGAAAAGCAGTCCATGCCCAGTGTTTTATTAATCTCTACTTTCTCAAAATTCCCTTCACAGAAATGTCATATATAGTCTATATTTATACTGTATAATTGAATAAATTCTGCATGATTATATATTTTTAAATATTAATACATTGGGTTAGTTGTTTTGCATATACTTGTCAGCAGTATTGTGAATGCAGGAGAACCTCAGAGTTACAAATGCCTCGGGAATGGAGCTTGTTCGTAACTCTGAACAAAACATTATGGGTTTTCTTTCAAAAGTTTACAACTGAACACTGACTTAATACAGCTTTGAAACGTTACTATGCAGAAGAAAAATGCTGCTTTTAACTATCTTAATTGAAATTAAACAAGCACTGAAACAGTTTCCTTACTTTGTCAAATCTTTTTTTTAAAACTTTCCCTTTATTTTTTTTTAGTAGTTTACATTTAACACAGTACTGTACTCTATGTATTTATTTATTTATTTTGGTGGTTGTTTCTGCTGCTGCCTGATTGCGTACTTCCAGTTCTAAAGGAGGTGTGTGGTAGACTGGTTAGTTTGTAACTCTGAGGTTCTACTGTACTCTCCCTCCTTTTACTTACAAGGGTTGATAGAATTACTAAAGTCCTAGTGCAATTTTTATTCTATAGCAGACACACCTTGGTATTTCTTGTCTTAGTTATGATGTATTGATTATGATGTACTGTCCCTTCCATGTGTGGCAGAGGATGGAAATACTCTTGTGGTGGAAATATAAATAATCATCATCATCTCCTTTTCCCAGCTAGCTGGGTTCAAGTTGCCAGATCAGTCTTTTCCAGGCTTGCCACTCCATTTTCATTCCATCCTCCCATATACAGTTTATCTATTGTTTTCTTGGCCGTCCTCTTGTTCTTTGTCCGCTAACTCTAGTCTCAAATGTCTCCCTAATGCGATTCCCTTCATCCATCATTCGTATATGCCCATACTCATCTCAGCCTTCTCTCCTGCAGCCTCTCTCTGATGCCACAGACCTTGGTCTCACTCCTGATGACATCATTCCGCCTGAGATCCAGTAAAGTCATCCTTCTCACTGCCATTAAACATCTCATTTCAATGGCTTCAAGTCTTCTCAAGCACCTCTCTTTGGTTACCCACGTCTCTGATCCATACAGAAGAGCTGGTCTTACCAAGGTTTTGTATAGTTGTCCCTGAAGTAGTTCAGCATCCATTTATCACAAATCACTCATCGTGCACCAGGCTTCCCTCACACTCAGCAGCCTTGCTTGCAGTTCTGTCAGTTTTTCCATTTGCCGCTAAGCAGCCTCCAAGGTTCTTAAATTCAGAAACCTGAGGTAGGTACTGGCTCTTGATGCTGATATTCATGTGTCTTGGTTCTATACATGTCACCCACATGACCTCAGTATTTTCTTTATTCATTTTAAAGCCATATTTTCTTAGTTCGTTGTTCCAGTTATCAGTTCCCTGGACCAAATCTGCTTCTCTCCTAAACAGGGTTCCACTGTTCGGCAAATGTGACTATGATAGTGAAAATATAAAGGGTAATGTATTTTTCTAAAGGTGAACAAAAGAAGTCTGATTTGCATCAGGTACTTACTGCAAATGAAAAGCTTTTGAAATAAAGTAAATTTGTGTCAGTACCTGTGAATAGTAGAAGATCATTGCAGTAACCAAGAAAATGGTAGCACTATACCCAGTAGGAAATCTATGTATGTTTGTTCTTGACTATGTTTTTCTATAACTCTTCTTGTACAGTATGTATCACCGATAAAGTTGCATTCTGTTGAATGTACATTCATTGCAATGTGGTTAACTAGGACTGAGGAGTTATTGAATGTAGCCTCCCATCCTGGTAGTCTCATGTTGTGATATTTTCATATCACAGTGATGACGCTGAGCCAAGGTGTTATCATGTTATGTTGCAACAAGCAGAAATGACATCACAACACTGGGTCATAAACACCCTGACAATGTGACAATGGAGCTGGTCCCATTGGACCTACTCACAAATGAGGCAACACTACATGACTGCAGAATCAGGGGCCAAAGTGAATTAGGAGAATAGTAGGGGATTTAAACGATTATCACATTAGGGAAAACATTACAATTAAATATTTAAAAATCTGTTTATTTTCTGTGTATGTATTAATGAATGTAGCTTTTGTTAACAGCAACTCTGGAGGCAGAAGGTCATGGAACCGTATACAGTGGAGACTAGAAAGTCCTATTAATTCATCTTATTCAGTCTCTGGGACCAATACAATATTGTTCCCTATTGTGTGCTTCCCAATTCCGTTGTAGATCCACAGAATAGGATCACTATGGACAATAGCATTGCCAGCTTTTCTACAATGTCCCATTATCATTCGTCTACAACAACCAATTATATATATATCTGTCTCCTGGGAACTTCCCTGTGTTTTTCACATTAGCCCTTATCCCTTTTGCTTGCTGTCAGACTTTAGACTTTTGAAGCATGCTTTCTTGCACAGCTCCTCTTCAGATTTGATCTTGCACTGAAAAGAATGGTGCTGAATTTGTGACATTAAGTTCCATGGCAACAGAATGTGATTTCATAAACACTGGATTATGAATTCATTGCAGGAACAAGACAGAGGAACAGCTGCATTGTAATGGAGAATTCTTAGTCCAATACTGATCTCCCACAACGGCGAAGCAAATGCAGATAATTACTGACAAAATAAATGGCATAAATACTCTCTTCATTTGTTCTCTATTGTGATGCATGCACTTCTGTTACTGCAGCATAAACAGGCATCTCTTGACTACAGAAGTGTCATTGCAGAGCACTTGGAAGGATTAATGGTTTGCCTTTTGCTAATGTGTTTCACTACAAAGGACGTGCTCTAAAAAATGTTCTCTAGTTTCCTTGTCAAAACCAGTTAAATTCTGTTTAGAAAGAGAGTGCTAGAACTGCGTTACTATACTCTGTGCCCTCCTATTGCTTTTTTAGGCTGCCTGTGTAGTTTGTATTATTCAAATCTCGCAAAATGAGATCTGTTTCCCCAGAATAACCATTGTTAAAACTTTTTCACAATCTGCATTGATAGCAGTTCGTAAAGCTAGAATAGGGTTACCATATTTCAGCAAGCAAAAAAGAGGACGGGAGGAGCCCCGCCCTAGCCCCGCCCCCGTCTTGCCTAGCCCCGCCCCTGCCCCTTCCACTCCCTCCCACTTCCCACCCCCCTCAGAACCCCCAACCCTCCCCCCGCTCCTTGTCCCCTGACTGCCCCCTCCTGGGACCCCTGCCCCAACTGCCCCCCAGGACTCCACCCCCTACCTAAGCCTCCCTGCCTCTTGTCCCCTGACTGCCCCCTCCTGAGACCCCTGCCCCTAACTGCCCTCCAGAACCCCACCCCCTACCTAAGCCTCCCTGTTCTTTGTCCCCTAACTGCCCTCTCCTGAGACCCTACCCTCTACCTGTACCCTGTCTGCCCAAAACCTTATCCACACCCCCACCCCCAGAAAGCCCCCCCCGAACTCCCGACCCCCCCCCGCTCCCTGTCTCTTGACTGCCCCCTCCAGAACCTCCCTGCCCCCTCTCCGACCCCCTGTCCCCCTTACCCTGCCGCTCAGACCAGCGTGCCGGGGAGGAAGAGCAGGGGGAGGAGCTCCAGACTGCCAGTGTGAACGGCCGGCTGGTGATCTGCGAATGCGGGGGGGAGTGCTCTCAGCTGCAGGGGAGAGGAGGGGGAAGCGGAGGAGGGGGCTCTCTCTGGCTGTCGGAGCCCCATGTAAGTGGTACCATCCGGCCGGCTGCCCTGTTAGCCGCGTGCGGTCTGCATGTTGGGGGGGGGGAGTCCGGACATTTACAAATTCCCCCCGGATGCTATTTTTAACTCTAAAAGCCGGACATGTCCGGGGGAATCTGGACGAATGGTAACCCTAAGCTAGAATATTGCACTGTGTTGTGCAAATTGGCATTCTGGGTCTAATCTGGCTTGCCTTACTTACACTTACTTAATGAAACCACTCATGAAAGTAGAAGAGCAAGCTGGATTTGATCCTAGACGGTATCCCATCCCACAGGAGTACATGGTAATTTAGTATTGTTGAAATACAGAGCTTCAAAATAATAATAAAGCAGTAATTGAGCACACAGTTTTTCCTTCAATAATGAACTGTTTTCCTACCAAGCTTTTAAAGTTTAAAATGACACAGAACAGATGCCATGGTACTATTACACAATATGACACAGTGCATTCTCCTGGGGAATCAGTTCAAGAGTCAGAGATGCAATCAAATTCTTGGAAAAACTTTTCTAGGATGTTCGAGTGAGATGCTCAAACAAACACTTTTCAAAATCAAAATGGCAAAAAACTCAATTTTGCCCTGATTTCTCAACATTTCAGCTCCAATATTACTTTCACTTTTGGTTTACGTAGTTTAACTGAAAAACTGTCCTTTGTTATCAGTGAAGAGCAATGGATGAAAAGGTAGCAGGATTTTTTGTCACTAACTAAAGATATCATTTTTGGAAAAGGTCTGTTTCTTTGTCAACATGTATAAAATGTTAGTGATAGCTCTTTGCAGAGCTTGAAAAATTACTGAACGTTTATTAGCCTGAAGGAAAAAAACAATGCAGCCTCCTCTGCCACCACAAAGCTATGTGCCCTGCAATGTAAAGGAATTAAACAGTTATGCAATATATTTTAATCAGCTGTCTAATATTTTTTTGAAATGATCTCCAATGCTTTTGTTATATTCCTTCTTTCCCTTCCTGACTTCACCCTACTTTAAAAAAAAAAATTCTCAGTGTATCTTTTTTCTGTTATTTTCAGTATCTGTTTCTTCTTTTCTCTCCCCCTCCATCCTCATGTATTGTCTTCTATACCTCCTCCTCTCTAGGCCTGGATAAAATAATGGTGGGGCCCTGTGCCCTATGGAAATTGGAGCCCTCTACCTTCTGTAAACTAGGTAGCAAAGTGCTCCTACCCCATACAAACTCCCATATGGCCCTCTCTCCCCACCCCCACACAGATCCCCAAATGCCCCTCCCACCCCACATATGCCCCAACAACCCTCCACCAGCCCCACACTTATTCTGAGAACCCACACACACCTCCCAGCAGCCTGACGTACATTCCACTCACCACAGCCCCCAACACCCATCCCCAGCATCCTGGTGTGACATACCAGTGTACAGTCCAGACACTGTGTCACCCCTGCCCTGCACCTTGGGTGCCTTACAATGCCTTGTGAAAGTAGCTCCACCTGGGCCATTCATAGTCATCCAGCATGCAAGCCACACCCTGAGTGTCTCTGTATAACTGCAGCTTGACAGTCACACCCTGGCCCTCACCAGCCTTGGTTATACTGCAAGGAGACCCCCAACATAACCTCAGTCCCAGATTTCTCCCCAGAAATGTATGCTCTGTATTGGACAATACAAGTTATATTAGGTCTGTTATTTCTTTAATCAAAATAATATGCACACAACTAGGCACCCCCAATGAAGTTTTCTAGACACTTCAGTTTAAACACACTGGATTAGATAAAACAATAACGTTTATTAACTACAGAGAGAGATTTTAAGTGAGTACAAGTAATGAGGCATAAAAGTCAGAAGTGGTTACAAGAAAAATAAAGATAAAATACGAATGGTGCCTAACTTCACAAACTATGTTAAATTCTCACTGCATTCTTTCAGTAGTCTTACTGACCAAACTTCTTAGGTCAGGACCTCTTCTCCCAGAGTCCAGTGAAGGCTTCTGTTGTTGCTTCAGGTGCAGTGAATGTGATGAGGAAGGGAAAAGAGAGGAGTCTCCTGGGGTATATGTCCCTTCTTCTTATAGTCCTGTCAACCTTAGTGAAACATTTCCAGCTGGAAGCAAGGCGACAAGCAGACTGTGTGACTGGAAACTCCATGCTGTTTCTTTGCTAAGATGTCATTTTTTGTCCCTGTCTCCTTTCCTGCCAAAGAATGGTCACTTAACAGGTAATGGTCCATCAGCCTTGTTTACACCTGGCTGGGGCATCAGCTTACCCTGTGTCTCTGAGAAACTGGCTTGGCCACTCCCCAGACTTCTGTGGAAAACACCTGTAGAGTCATGATCTCAGCTTATGTTTATAGCTGCACATATAAGGCAGCTACGTGCATTTTGTCATGATGTTATCGATCAGCAAGTTATGTGTTTTATATGATACCTCACAAGATATTCCTTGTACAAAAATTATTACAATAGTGTGTAGGGTGTGAACACAGGACTATATTGTCACACCCAGTCTCTTACCCCACCGTTCCCCATTTTCCCCCATTCTCCCCATAGACTCCCGCAACTCAACCCACCACCCTGCCAGCATCCCTCACTTGCCCCGAATTCCTTCCCCACAACACTCCCTGTTCATCCCATAACTCACCAACAAATCACCCCGCAGCCCCTGGAACCTTCCTGTCCATTCACCAGCACCCCCGCCAGCTCAGCTCAGCACTCCGCTCCTGTCCCAGGCTTGGGTGGTTCTTCCTGATCCTGGATGCCAAGCTCTGCTTGCTCCCACCACGGCCCTGCACCCCCCACTCAGGAAGGAGGGGTGACAGGCCAAACTTCAGTGAGTGGCATTGCGATGTTGCAGCACCACTCATTTTTCAAGTGGGGGGAGGGACTGAGATGCAGGCCCTATGCAAGTGCACATTGGTTAATCCAGTCCTGCTCCTCCCAAAGTAAAATCAGGCCATCTGGTCACCCTATACTTCAGCTGCTAGTCAAAACTGCCCAAGCAACAGCAGAGTGAAACTGATCGACTTCGTGTCAGTTTTGCTGCTGCATGCAGTGTTCTGAACAGCTGCAGTAAAATCTGACAAGATTATGATCAGTTTTTGCTCTAATGCATCTTGCCAATGCTCTGAACTAACAGTTGTGGCACTGGAGCTGTCTGACTGCAGACCCAGACAGGCATCCTTGCATTGGTTTACATTTTTTCTTACTCAGCCTGGGCAAGTAGATGTTTGATGCTGTAGTGCTCTGCTCTGCATTATAAGCCCTTGTTTCAACTCTGTGTCTCATTCCTTGGGCTGTACTGAAGCACTGTGGAGACAATATGCATACTCTATCAATGCATGATACTTTCTCCCCCATAATAATCAGCTAAATGCTTATGCAGTTACACAGACTGGCTTCAGAGGAAGACCCACCCAGCCTCTTAGCTGGAAAGCTAGAAGCAAAATGGGGAAAAGAGGGTGGAATATCAAGGTTCATATAAAAATGTATAAACTTCCAAGGAATGAAATGTGGCAAATAAATGGAGGGGGGAATCCCCACAAGCTTTTATGAGAGCAGAGGGCAGGGGATGTACTCCTGCACGCTGCGCTCCTGGACCAGAGATCTGAATGTGGTGGGACCACAACTAAAGCAAGTTTATAAACAAAAACCAATCTTTTAACCATTTTATTACCAAACTCCATCCAGTCAGTCTGTTCAGTTTCCTGCCATAACTGACAGGGAATCAAAATAAATGAGTACAGGAACTCCTCACTTAACATTGTAGTTATGTGCCTGAAAAACGCGACTTTAAGCAAAACGATGTTAAGCGAATCCAATTTCCCCATATACATACATACACACACACAGTATAAGTTTTAAACAAACAATTTAATACTGGTACACAGTGATGATGATTGTGAAGCTTGGTTGAGTTGGAGGAGTCAGAGGGTGGGATATTTTCCAGGGAATGCCCTACTGCTAAATGAACTAGCAATTGACTGAGCCCTCAAGGGTTAACGCTCACACTCTACAAGGCAGCAGGAAAGGAGGGAGGGCAGACAGAGACACACACCCTGTGTGTTAGAGAAAAAATGTGCATTTCCCCTTTAAGTAGCTGACCCCAGGCTTAATTACACTGCCTTATTAATTAAATCAGCTTGCTGAGACCTGAGACCGCAGCTACTTCCTAGAAGCTCCCTCTGTCAAGTGTCCCCCCCTGCTCTATGGAAGATGGGGTAAATGGGGTGCAGGAGCAGGGGGAGACACCCTGACATTAGCCCCTCCTTCCTCCCCCCATACAGCAAGCAGGAGTCTCTGGGAGCAGCTCCAAGGCACAGGGAAGGAGCAGCACATGGCAGTGGGGGGAGGGACAGCTGCTGCACAGGGAACTTAGGGGAGCGGGGAGCTGATAGGTGGCTGCTGGTCCACCCTGGTTCCATCACCCACCAACGGGCTGCTCTTCCTGCAAGCAGTGGACAAAACAAGCGGCTGCCAAACGACCTTAGAAGGGAGCATTGGACAACTTTAAACGAGCATATTCCCTAATTGATCAGCAACTTAACATTGAAACAACGTTAACCGGGACAACTTTAAGTGAGGAGTTCCTGTACAGTGCAGAATGTTGTGAGTTGGAAGTAACACTAGACTAGTACTGAAAAAATAGTTTAAAAAAAATAATTATGCCTGCCATCTGTATGATACTATAAGGGCCGACATCACAAAACAATTCTCTCATAGACACAGGATACTCTAATATTGCCCACCAAAGTCCAATGTACTTATTACAGGGTCATATCTATCCTGTTTCTGTTGGAGACAATGGCAAACTCCCACTGATTTAAGTGAGATTAGGATTTAGCATTAAGCCATGGTTGAAATACTGAGAAAAAGAATCTCTTGCATACACAATCTGAAATAAATAAAGTCTACTAAGTGATTACACAGAGGAGTAGAAAATAATTTTATCTGCATATAAAAGCACCAAAATATTAATGAGGGGTAACTTATACTGTCTATATATGGTAACCATTGGTGATCAGGATTTCCTAGTCATTTCTCTTTTGTCACATATGCAGTTCAGTTTGCTGCTGCATTTTTGTCTTACAAAGTTAATTCCATCAGCAGTACTGAAACTTCATCATTAACAAGCTCACCGACATAGCTGAAAGAAAAGTTTCCATTGTTGCAGTCGATACATAGCTGTGTGTTTGTTCTCCCTGGAGATCTTGCATTATTCTGATGGCTACAAGTTGCTAACTTTATTATTGGAATTTTTAAGCTTGAAAATCTTATAAGACCGTGGGGCTCAGAGGGAACCACTGGAAAAAAGGAGTGGGGGTGGGGAAAGCTTCACAATCCAAGACCCAGTACTACCCACCCACTGCAGACATGCTGCTACGGCTCCTTGAAAACCGTTGAAAAATAGTTATTCACTCTTTCTTGTTTTGTGCATCATTTCATCTTCTTTCTTATTCTGCTCCTCACTCTCCCTCCACTACCCACGCACATGCTTCCTGGTCCTCATCTCCACTTCCACATGCTTACCTGCCTCTTGGCTCCTTTCTTCGTCTGCTTCCCTGCCTGGCTGTCTCATTCCCTTTTGCTGTGGACATTCCTCTCCTGCGGTGGCTAACAGCTCCAGTGCCAGTCGGTGCCTTGTTGTCTCGAGGGTAATTTCTGTTTTGTCTCCTCCTCCTGTATAGTAGTGGTTCCTAATGGAAGCAGCTAGGATGGTGGTTCTTCCTTGTTTCTAGCTGCTTTTTACAGGCATCTAGATACTTCTTTGCAAGGAAGAGCTTGGACAATTGTAGAGTGAGCTGGAAATTAAGAGACTCCAGCACCATGTGACCATCCAGCTCCCAAGAACCTTCAGGAAGTACATTGCAGACCACCAGTGGTCCAAGGTTCACTGTTAGGGAATTGCTGATCAATTCATGCTGGTCATGCTAAGAGGCTTAACAGAGAGTCACACCCTTCCTGACGTTACATCATTTGCCTAGTTACTCCAATACTAGTAACTTTATACTTATGCATTCAGATGCAGGCCACACATCTGCCAACCCTTTTCAAAGTCAGTGCCAACTAACAAAGGCTGAGGCCTGATCTACACTTAAAAATTAGATCACCCTAACTACACCGCTCGGGGCTGTGAAAAATGTTGTATCCTGTGTGATGTAGTTAGGTTGACCTAACCCCCAGTGTAGATGTTTCCATTGACCTAGCTACTGCCTCTCAGAGAAATGGATTATCTACTACGACAAAAGTAAACAACCTTCCTTTGATGTAGGAAGTATCTACACTATAGTGGCAAAGCTGCAGTGCCATAGTTGTGCCACTGTAGCTACTGTAGTGTAGACATGGCCTGAAATCCAGTGATGCATCTCTTGCTCATACCAATTGAATTCAGTGGAAGAAATGCATATGTGATAGTCTAGGACACCATCTTGTCCTTAGTACTGAGGTCCTTTTAAAGTGCAGTCTCTTTTGCTGAACGGTTTTCCAAAGTTGTAATTTCAATAGCCTGCTTAGCAGTTCCAGCTAATTGTATTTGCCAGATTTCTGTGTTGGATTTTTTGTCTGTGGGCTTATCATGTGTCACAGATTGAAGTGTCACTAGAGGAGGTTTTGGAATTAATTGATAAACTTAACATTAACAAGTCACCGGGACCAGATGGCATTCACCCAAGAGTTCTGAAAGAACTCAAATGTGAAGTTGCG
The DNA here is from genome assembly GCF_013100865.1 of Trachemys scripta elegans. Taxonomy (NCBI): domain Eukaryota; kingdom Metazoa; phylum Chordata; order Testudines; family Emydidae; genus Trachemys; species Trachemys scripta. The sequence continues at coordinate 214,154,464 of NC_048298.1, forward strand.
GAACTATTAACTAAGGTTTGTAACCTGTCCTTTAAATCGGCTTCTGTACCCAATGACTGGAAGTTAGCTAATGTAACGCCAATATTTAAAAAAGGGCTCTAGAGGTGATCCCGGCAATTACAGACTGGTAAGTCTAACGTCGGTACTGGGCAAATTAGTCGAAACAATAGTTAAGAATAAAATTGTCAGACACATAGAAAAACATAAACTGTTGAGCAATAGTCAACATGGTTTCTGTAAAGGGAAATCGTGTCTTACTAATCTATTAGAGTTCTTTGAACGGGTCAACAAACATGTGGACAAGGGGGATCCGGTGGACATAGTGTACTTAGATTTCCAGAAAGCCTTTGACAAGGTCCCTCACCAAAGGCTCTTACATAAATTAAGTTGTCATGGGATAAAAGGGAAGGTCCTTTCATGGATTGAGAACTGGTTAAAAGACCGGGAACAAAGGGTAGGAATTAATGGTAAATTCTCAGAATGGAGAGGGGTAACTAGTGGTGTTCCCCAAGGGTCAGTGCTCGGACCAATCCTATTCAACTTATTTATAAACGATCTGGAGAAAGTGGTAAACAGTGAGGTGGCAAAGTTTGCAGATGATACTAAACTGCTCAAGATAGTTAAGACCAAAGCAGACTGTGATGACCTTCAAAAAGATCTCACAAAACTAAGTGATTGGGCAACAAAATGGCAAATGAAATTTAATGTGGATAAACGTAAAGTAATGCACATTGGAAAAAATAACCCCAACCATACATACAATATGATGGGGGCTAATTTAGCTACAACAAGTCAGGAAAAAGATCTTGGAGTCATCGTGGATAGTTCTCTGAAGATGTCCACGCAGTGTGCAGAGGCGGTCAAAAAAGCAAACAGGATGTTAGGGATCATTAAAAAGGGGATAGAGAATAAGACTGAGAATATATTATTGCCCTTATATAAATCGATGGTACGCCCACATCTCGAATACTGCATACAGATGTGGTCTCCTCATCTTAAAAAAAGATATACTGGCACTAGAAAAGGTTCAGAAAAGGGCAACTAAAATGATTAGGGGTTTGGAACGGGTCCCATCTGAGGAGAGATTAAAGAGGCTAGGACTCTTCAGCTTGGAAAAGAGGAGACTAAGGGGGGATATGATAGAGGTATATAAAATCATGAGTGATGTGGAGAAAGTGGATAAGGAAAAGTTATTTACTTATTCCCATAATACAAGAACTAGGGATCACCAAATGAAATTAATAGGCAGCAGGTTTAAAACAAATACAAGAAAGTCCTTCTTCACGCAGCGCACAGTCAACTTGTGGAACTCCTTACTTGAGGAGGTTGTGAAGGCTGGGACTATAACAGCATTTAAAAGAGAACTGGATAAATTCATGGTGGTTAAGTCCATTAATGGCTATTAGCCAGGATGGGTAAGGAATGGTGTCCCTAGTCTCTGTTTGTCAGAGGATGGAGATGGATGGCAGGAGAGAGATCACTTGATCATTGCCTGTTGGTCCACTCCCTCTGGGGCACCTGGCATTGGCCACTGTCGGTAGACAGGATACTGGGCTAGATGGACCTTTGGTCTGACCCAGTACGGCCGTTCTTATCGTCTTCCACAAATAGAGTCACGTCTTTCCTTTGTATATGGGAGGAATCATTTGATTGTAACAAGCACTTTAGGCCATCTAATAGCTGGGATATATTCTGTTTTGGCTGAACTTTCTGCAGATACATTTTTTTAAAACAACTAAATTAATTTTTAAAAGACATGCCAGAAATAGTCCATCTTCACTAAAGACCAATTATAATTGATTACAATTAATATATCTTACATAAGTCTCATTACAGTTTCACTTTTGGATAGTACTATTTTTGTCATTGTATTCAGTAAATAGTTCAGTTATTTTTTATTATCTTAAAGGAGAAACAGATTAAAGGTCCAATTTTTTTTTTAAGTATATCCTTACCAATGTTGCAGACAAGACACTAGATTATTACAAATGTAAGATTTAAAAAAAAATCTAATTTACTTTTAACTGCACTGTTTGTTTACTTTCTTCATATATCTTACCATGGAGAATGAAAATACACTAGTGACTTGTCTGTTCCACTTTTGTTAATAGTCAGTTTCAACCATGCACTAGCAAAATCATGCCACGTTTGGGTTGGAAACAGTATAGAATGATTATATGTTTTAAAACAATATTTGTATGATAATTTTTAAAAAATCATGGAAACATTTTTATTGGTTTTAGGTTTTTTAAAAACTGATTTTTACCAAACAAAATTTGGATCCAAATTTTATCTGACAGATTCTGAAGAAAAGCTCTGTGTAAGCTCAAAAGCTTGTCTCTTTCACCAACAGAAGTTGGTCCAATAAAAGATATTACCTCACGCACCTTGTCTCTCTAAGGGCAGGTCTTCACTACCCGTCAGATCAGTGTAGATGCAATAAAATCGATCCCCGAACACGCTCCCCTTTGACTCTGGAACTCCAGCTCGCAAGAGGCGGAAGCGGAGTCGATGGGGGAGCAGCAGTGGTCGACTCGCCGCCGTCCTCACAGACAGGTAAGTCAAGCTAAGATACGCCGACTTCAGCTATGCTATTTGCGTAGCTGAAGTTGTTTTCTGTGAGGACGGCCCCCCCCCCCCCCCCGCTAGTGTAGACCTGGGCTAAGATTCTAAGTTCTTCTAATGCAGTTTTAACCTGATTTTGCTCTCTGACTTTCCACATGCTCTTCCTCAGCTGCCCAGAAAACCTCATGCATTCCTTTGAATTCCACATTTTGGATCTGATTCTTGGATCCCTGTGGAGTCAGTGGGGGGAGAAACTGGCCCTTTTACATTTGGGACTACTAAAAATGTCTTAATCTATGCCTTCTCTCCTTTTTATCATCCAGCCACCTTTCCAGGCCCATGCTTCCTAAACTACCTCCAGTGCTGGAGACAAATGTTGTTTCTGCTCCAACTATCTGTCCAAGTAAAGGGCCTGTTAAAGTGTAATAGCCATTGCTTTATCTGTCCGTTCAGGTTAGAGCTCAGGAGACGTATCATCTCTGACTCTACAGTTTGTCTGCACTACATCACCATACTCTTGTGCGTACTGAGTGGTTTACATTACTGCAGAGCCACCTGGTCATTCCTATCTATTTTTCAACACTTTACATTTCTCCTTAACAATACAACTCTGAGGTGCATATAGCCACTTGCTAGAGCTGTAGTGGTGCATGCATGCATGCAGTGTCCAAAGTGCTAGAGAAGCAATGACAGATAACAGGGAGAAACATTATGAAAAGCTAAACAACATTTTAAAAAGTACATTAGTAAAGAACCAAAGCAAGACAGCATACTATGAGGGAGTTTAATTCAACATTGTAAATTATGCTTCACTTTAAATCTTGGGCACCATTCACATTTAAAGAGTAAAATTAAAAACTTCTATATGTCTAAGTGCTTTTGTCATCTGACAGAGGTGAAAAAATGAGAAGGAAAATGAAATCAGCTGGCTGTAACTCAGCCTCCAGTTTCCAGCTGGAACGGGGAAAACTGTTAAAATGACTAGGCTTATGCTTCCCTCCCCAGCCATTTCAGTTTGGTTAAAGGTGCTGTGAAAAGCACACTCTGGAATATATTCAAATGCTGTCTGCAGTTGTCAAAGGAATTTTCTGTATTAAAAAAAGGAGGCATGAGAGCCTTGTCTCAAGTCTTATATCTTGTCAAAATGTCTCCTGAGTTGGCTGCCCGGAAGCCATTATTTAGGTGCGTACCATGTTGGAGTTGCTAGATGACAGCCACATATTCAACATTCTCAAAATAAAGATTCGGGGGTAGCCCTGTTAGTCTGAATCCACAAAAACAACAAGGAGTCCAGTGGCACCTTAAAGATTAACAGATTTATTTGGGCATAAATAAAGATTATTCTCTTAATCTGCAACTCAACATGATGATGATGGTGATCGACCTTACCACTGGCCCGTGTCCCTCCCAGGACCCCAGTGCCCCTTTCTCTGGGTGCTGCCACTTGGCAGTACTCCCACAGTTCTGGGTCTCCCCCTCCCAGGGGAACCCCCACACACTATCCCCACTTCGCCTCAGTCTTGGCTACTACCTAGTCTCTATCTAGCTCCCATTTACTGGGGCAGACTGCAGTATCAGCCACTCATTATAGGCAAAGAGGTTCAGACCTGCTGCCTCTGCCTACCCATGGGCTGCCCCCTGCAACCCAGTACCTAATAGGCCTTATCAGGCCTGCAGCCTGGGGCTTTCCTAGGCTGGAGCTCCCCGGCTCCCTTGGCCTTTCCTCAGCCCTGTTCCACAGTACCTTTTTCTGGCCTTTAACAAGGCCTGCAGCCTCAGGGGCTTCCAGGCTGGAGCTCCCCAGCTCCTCTAACCTTCCCCAAGCCCTGCTCTACTTTAGGTACCCTCTTAGCTTCCAGGCAGCCAAGCCCTTCTCTCTCTACCACTAAAGAGAGACTACTGCTGCATCTAACTGCCCTGGCCTTCTTATAAGGCCCAGTCAGTCTCTTTGGGGTGTGGCCCCAGCTGCAGCCACTTCCCCCAATCAGCCGGGGTTTTGCTCTCTTCCCCAGGCCTCTGCAGGGCTTTTCCAACTCCTTCAGGGCTGGAGTGGGTGCTCACCCCGCTACAAGAAGCAGATTGGACTCAACACTCCAGATCATCCCCTCCAACTTCCTGGTCCCAATTCAATAAAGCAGTTAAGCAACTGCTTAAGTCTTTCCCTGTTGGACTTATCCCCATTGGCTTCAATGAAACTTAAGTGTTTTGCTGATTTAGGGCTGGAATGTCACAGAGGAGGCTCTGTGGAAGAAAATCTCCCTGGGGATCACTTCTCATCATCCTGCCAGGAGGCAAGATTTGCCTCTGTCACATCCACAGGAAAGGTTGTGGTGTCCTCCTCCACAGCTGACAGATCAATCCAGACAGGTGTGGAGACACATCAGTGGGATAAGCTTGTACAGCTGTACCTGGTCTGCAGCTTCAATCTCCAGAGATGTCTGTCTGGTCTTTGCCAGCATTGATTCCAACTGAAAAACAGAGGTAAAGTAGAAGTAGTACGAAATGTTTCACCTTCATTCATACAGTCCTTTCCTGCGGCTCAGATAGCAATCCTCTGTCAGACATATTATTGCCTCATGGACATATTAATGCCTCACTGCATTACAGGCAGATGATCACAGAAACTGAGACAAATTTGAGGATCCACAATGGACAAGAAGGTTGCTATTACTACTGTTCCAAGAGTGAAGTTCTCTCAGGTCTTCATGGTGAATCTCAGCTCCACACTCCCCATGGGCCCAGACCGCATTCAGTGACATCAGGGGAAGAGCCAGGCACACAGTGACAGCAAAATATCTACAGCAAGAACCAGCATGCAAAGCTGAGGGGAAAGTTACTCTTTAATTGTCAAGGTCGTAATCCAACCATTGGTTCTTCATTTGTTTTTTACAGTATTTTAAAGCATTTTAAAATCACAAAAACACTGTTTTGGTTACATGACAGATGATTTGGAGTACACGCTGGAGTGATAAGAGCATGCCATTGAATGGTGAATATGTATTTAGCACTCTGTAATTAACTCAGAAATGGTAATCACTAATTTTCAGATAAAATTAAGTATGGTTCATTGGGAAAAATTATGCATTCCCTTGAATATGCAATTATAATTATTCTAAAGCAATCACTGCTCATATTTACATATTGAGAAAAAGTTGCTGGAAATATGACCTACTTGGTAATAGAAAACAGTATTAATTTTTTCATGGGGTGTATTTGTTTCATTTTATATTGTAACTGAATTCTAAGTATCAGAATGTAGATAATGTAGATAGTATCTAGCATGTAGATAATGTTAACAAATTACTTTTCACTTTTTACTGCCCTACAAAATATATTTCTTTCTCGAAGTTGCTTTTTCCCTAGGCCTTCATTTACTGATGTTGTGAACAATTAGTCCAGCATCTTGTAAGATGAACTTCTGAAGCAACTCTGTGAACCGCACTGAGATGACTTCTTATGGTACCAACAACTGGAGTCCATAGCACTGCAGCCTCACATGAAAGGTACAAATGACAGAGGAGAGCATAAATCAGTCTCCTTAATCTAAACAGAAATACTGAATTCAAAAAATTAGAAAGGTCATTTCATCATCTTCATTCAGGAATGAAATTCAAAGTACAATAGTATATGATTGTCATTTTATTTCCTTTTAACATCCGAGGCTTCCATTAGGGCCACTTGAAACAAGAAACCACATGGGACACTGAAATGAAAAAAACAGTATGCACTGGACTTGCCAATAGAATCCTAGATGTTTGAAATGGAAAAGACAAGATCTTTGGGGGGTTTCCCTCATGAGGATGTTACTACAGCTAAAGCCCAATTTTATGACCTCTGACTTTACAAAATTCTCTTTAATCTGATTAACACTTGTGTCTCACATCTAAAAGTGGGCTGTTTTATGAACCCCTAATTTTTATGTAGATTTTGGTGTCACCGAATCATAGAATCCTAGAATATCAGGGTTGGAAGGGACCTCAGGAGGCCATCTAGTCCAACCCTTGCTCAAAGCAGGACCAATCCCCAACTAAATCATCCCAGCCAGGGCTTTGTCAAGCCTGACCTTAAAAACCAATAAGGAAGGAGATTCCTAGGTAACCCATTCCAGTGCTTCACCACCCTCCTAGTGAAAAAGTTTTTCCTAATATCCAACCTAAACCTCCCCCTCTGCAACTTGAGGCCATTACTCCTTGTTCTGTCATCTGCTACCACTGAGAACAGTCTAGATCCATCCTCTTTGGAACCCCCTTTCAGGTGGTTGAAAACAGCTATCAAATCCCCCCTCACTCTTCTTTTCTGCATACTAAACAATCCCAGTTCCCTCAGCCTCTCTTCATAAGTCATGTGCTCCACCCCCTAATCATTTTTGTTGCCCTCTGCTGCACTCTTTCCAATTTTTCCACATCCTGCTTGTAGTGTGGGGCCCAAAACTGGACACAGTACTCCAGATGAGGCCTCGCCAATGTCAAATATAGGGGAATGATCACGTCCCTCGATCTGCCGGCAATGCCCCTACTTATATAGCCCAAAATGCCGTTAGCCTTCTTGGCAACAAGGGCACACTGTTGACTCGTATCCAGCTTCTCGTTCACTGTAACCCCAGGTCCTTTTCTGCAGAACTGCTGCCTAGCCATTCGGTCCCTAGTCCGTAGCAGTGCATGGGATTCTTCTGTCCTAAGTGTAGGACTCTGCACTTGTCCTTGTTGAACCTCATCAAAAGTCCCCAAGACTTTTGTAAGATCAAGGTTCATATGTGCTTATTTCAGTCTTCTTAAAATTTAAAAAAGCCGCTGCCCACTAGCACTACCCACAGACTCCAACTAGAGCTTTGGGACGCGGGCTCCAGGGTGGCCTGGGCGGGTTGGCAGGCGGCCTGCCACTGGCAGCAGCGAGCGACCCGGCCCCAGCCCACCCCGCCAGCTCCTGGTGTCACTCATGGGAGGGGGCAGAAGCCAGAAAGAGGTGGGGCGGGAGCTTGGAGGAAGGGGTGGAGTGGGGGCAGGGCCTGGGCTGGAGTGGGGGGGGGGTTGTCACAGGCCCCGCACCTCCCTAGGGATGGCCCTGCCTCTAGGAAGGGGAAATACTAGATGGGCCATATGGTAGCTTAGAGCACACAAGCTGTCCTGCCACGACAAGGCACAGACACAACGACAGAGCAATGGGTAGACTTGGGTGTGACACCATGAATGAAAATGGAGATAGGCCTGTTGATTTCTGCAATATGAATGATCTAGTCATCGGCGGAACCCTATTTCAACATCGTGAAATTCATAAGCTGACATGGTGTTCTCCAAATGGCAGAGATAAGAACCAGATTGACCATATGATGATCAATGGCAAATGGTGATGCTCACTGACAGATGTGAAAGTGAGAAGGGGAGCAGATGTTGGCAGTGACCACCACCTCGTAACAGCCTCCATCAAGCTAAAACTGAGAATTGTGGGTCAACCAAACAATGGAAATAGACGTTATGAAGTTGACAAGCTAAAGTCCCCTGAAATACAGAAAGCCTTCGTTCTGCAGTTAAAGAACATGTTTCAGGCACTTGCAAACTTTGATGAAGAGGAGAGGAATGCAGATGAGATAAGTGGGACAAAATAACAACAATGTATAAGCAGAGCAGTGAAGCCTGTATAGGCCACAGGCAGAAGAGAAGCAAGGAGTGGATTACACCCAGCACATGGAAAGCCATAGAAACCAGACAAGCCCTGAAGAAAAAAGTTTTAGACACAAATCCCAGAAGCTAAAGGACAAATACCATGAGCAGTATATTAAGGCACAATGGGAGGTCAAATGCTTTTTGAGAGCGGACAAATTACATTATATTGATAATCTGGCAACACAGACAGAGGATGCAACTGCTCGTGATGAACAAGGAACCATCTACAAAACGATGCGGCATATCTATGGTAAACGGCAGACACCAACAAACACTCTCATCAGGGACAAACCAGGCCACCTACTGATAAAGAAAAAGAACAAGATATGCACTGGACAGAGCATTTCAAAGAATTGCTGAACATGGCGCCACCTAAGGAGGAAGCAAACATCCAGGAGGCAGAAGAAGATCTTGATATCAACAGAGACACCCCAACTGAGGAACAGATCATCCAAGCCATCAGATCCTTAAGAAACAGGAAAGCTCCTGGCAAGAATAATTTGAATGTGGAATTGTTCAAGATAAATCCTGAGTTAGCAGCATCTATCCTGGCCCCTCTATTTACATCAGTCTGGGAAAGGGAAAAAGTGCCAGATGAGTGGACTAACGGGGCTATAGTGAAGATACCAAAGAAAGAAACTCTCAGTGATTGTAATAACTGGTGTGGTATGACACTTTTATCTGTGCCAAGCAAGGTATTATGTAAGATCATAGTCCAGCGTATATCAGAGGCAGTTGATCGCATTCTCAGAAAAGAGCAAGCCAGCAAGAAAGGGTGTGGCTGCACAGACCAGATCTTCACTCTATGAAACATAATAGAACAATGCTTAGAAAGGCAATGGCATCTCTACATAAACTTCATAGACTTTGAGAAGGCTTTTGATAGCATTCACAGGACCAGCCTATGGCACATCTTGCGGGCATATGGAATACCTCTCTGTATAATTAACATCATCGAAAGCTTCTATTCCAACTTTACATGCAGTGCTGATCACAATGAGCTCAGATTTGAAGTCAGAATAGGAGTACGTCAGGGGTGTGTCATGTCTGCAATCCTCTTCAACATTGCCATTGACTGGGTAATGCGTTGTACAACAGAAGACATGCCAAGAGGCATTAAATGGACACTCTTCTCATCCTTTGAAGACCTGGACTTGGCAGATAATCTCACTCTCCTATCTACATACCCAACACCATATGCAAGAAAAAACAATTCAACTCAACACATTCAGCCAGCAAATTGGACTGAAAATCAACAGCAGTAAGATAGATATCATGACCTGTAATATTGCCTCACCAGTACAGATAGATGATCATGTTCTCACCAATGTAGAAATATTCACATACTTGGGCAGTACTATCAGCCAGGACAGTGGAACAAGCCAGGACATCTGGAACAAAATCAGTAAAGCCAGGAACACCTTCCAGAGCTTAAATACAGTCTGGAAATCATCAAAATACAACACCAAAACCAAACTTAAGATTTATCAGAACTACATACTTTCAACATTACTTTATAGTGCAGAATGCTAGGGAATGAGAAAGTATGACATGTCCAAACTGTCTTCATTCCATACAACCTGCCTCAGAAAAATCCTCTGTATCTTTTGGCCCAGAACAATCTTAAATCAAGATCTAGTCACACAGTGCAGCCAAGAAGATATGAGCACCATCATTACCAGGAGGTGCTGGAGATGGATTGGGCATGTGCTTCAGATGGAAACTGAGTCCATCACCAGAATATCGTTAAGATGGACACTTGAAGGCAAGTGAAAATGAGGCCGCCCGAAAACAACACGGTGAAGAGCTGTGGAAGCTGAGCTGAAAAACCTGGGGCAGAGCTGGGGAACCACTGAAAGACTTGCCAGAAACAGACAGGAGTGGAGGAGCTTCGTCACTGCCCTAAATGCCAGAGGTGTAATGGGAACATGATGACATCATCATGATGATGATGATGATATGGTAGCTGCTCAGGGGGATAAACCGTTCAAGAGAAATATTGTACCACTACACAAGGCCATGTGGGAAGAAACCACACATAGCAGTGAGCTATGAGAGAAAAGTTCACATAAGCGCAATAGTAAGACACTGTGGGTATGTCTACTCTACATTTCAGAGGTGTGATTGGAACACGTGTAGCTAGATCAAACCTAGCTCAAGTAACGATACCAGTGAATCCACGGCCACTTGAATATGTACCTAGCGTCTTGGGTGGACAGCGCTAGCCCATGCAGGTACTTGTGCTGCTGTAGCTTCACTGTTATTGTTCCTCGAGCTAGCTTTGGTCTAGCTAGATCAAACTAGCTCAGGTATGTTTACATGCACTTCAGTTACACCTCCCAATTGCTGTGCAGACATCCCCTGTGGGGAATAAGAATTCATGTAAGTGAGCTCCCTAGAACTGGTCAGAGAATTTATGACAGAATATGCTATTTTGTCAAAGCCAAAACGTTTCACGGAAATATACGGTATTCTTTCTGACAAAGTTTTCAAATGGAAGGTTTCTTTGGTTTAGGGTGGACTCTCCAATGCAGACCAAAAACAAATGTTGAAACCTCGAAAGTGGTCACTTGTCACTCTCAGGCCCACTCCGCTCACCACAGCCTGATATCCTAGCTCCACCAGTCTCTCCCGAGGTGGGGTCACACAGCATGTGGGAATTAATTTGAGGGCTGGATCATTCCCCACTAGAGGAATGAGGAAGGAGATGGGTCCTAGTAACCTCTTTTTAAAATAATATTATATAAACACCAACCTTCATGTGCTGTGGGGTCCAGAGCCATCACTGACCATTGGAGATGGTCATTTGTGGGGATTTACATTGGGCTCTTGCCCTCAATCAGTCACTGTTGGTGAGGTGTTCCCTTTCCTTCCTCAGCAGCCATTTGTGGCCCATCTCTTCTCCCTGAGTCAGCTTAGTCATGTAGCTCAGGCTGGGTGGCCCCTTTAAAATTCCTACAGGCAAGAACTTCTTTCTCCATGCTAGGATGTTGGGAGACACACTGAGCAGATTCTATTTAAAAAATTTCTATTTTTACTTTAGGTAATTTAATATTATTACCTCACTATTTGCAGTTTTCATTATGAGGGAATACTGCAAATATCGAAGTAACATAACATTGAGGTAGTTATTCAGGCAACTGAAAGGATTTTAAGTGCCACCGTTGTAAATGCTTATACCAATCAACACTACGGTATTCTGAATCTTCAGCTTTCCTGTTATGGCCCGGACCTTTACTGCACAAAGCCACCTTTGCTTTCCCCTGATCCCCTGGTTCTTCTGGGGACCAGTGTGGACCCAATGTCACATAGAGCAGCCTTTAGCACTGTTCTAAATTACACCCAACTGCAGTAGCACCAAGCAGGATTGTTGGAATGCAGCATGCTCTAGTCTCGCGTCCCTCCTCCCAACATGCTATCAGCGCACATAAATGGGTCAGCGTGTATGGCCCAGGATCTGGCCTGTGTTTTTACCTGCCAATGCAACAAGGAGAGAATGTGTTTCTGTGAGCACCTTAACTTTGAAATGAAATCCTGAAGCTTCTATTCAGAGTGAAAATCCCCATTCAAAACTCTCCCTCTCTCTGACCTCATGCTTGAGCATTGTAATGTAGTCTTGGCTGAGGAACCAAAAGATCTGACATCGGCCCTGCTAACGTCTCTTTTTACTTTTCAGAGACTCAATATATCCACAAATGGAAATGCCAATTGTATATTGAGTTATAACCAATATTTGGACAGCTGTTCTTTACTTTCTTCTTGAAGACAAAAAAGAAATCCAGCATTTCTTAGGATGACAAAGTTAATAAAGGGTTGTGATTCTCTCATCCCACTGCATGAAGATTTAGATGTGTAACTCCGAATGCATCACCATGAGAGTATACAGCCCAAACATGTGTTCTTGTTTGGTGTGCAAATGTGTAGGCCCTGATCCTGCAAGCACTTAACACTAGTAAATAACTTTGCTTGTGTGAGTAGTCCCACTGATTTCAATGGAATTACTCTTGGGTATAGAGTTATTCATGTGTACAAGTGTCGGCAGGATCAGGCCTTATTTCACAGCTGTTCTTATCATTTATCAACCAGCATATCCCATGAGCTTCCCAGGGATAAAATTTAACCAAAGAGCTTCCTTCCAAAAAGAAAATGTAAAATTCATTCATTATCTCTCCAACACATAGTGGAAACACAGCAGGATATTCTTCCCTTTTGCCTTCCAGCTCCTTCCTTAGTAGAGTGCTATGCAGTGCCACTCTAGTTAAGGGTCATGTGCTATTTCCATAATTAATCCCATTTTTCAGAATTGTATGGCTCATCTACAGTACTTTAATTCCAGTAGGGACTGGAAATAAGTTGCTGGTGATCAGCTAGCTCGGTGTGAATTTTTTCCCATATTTATAAAATAGCTTATCAACCAATCAGTCCATTTATTACATTTTAGAGCAGAAATAGCAATGCATGCTAGAACTATTTAGTCCCGGATCCTGCAATACTTGCACAGTATTGAGTCCAAAATTGTTATTGGAAACTACACATCCATTTTGAGAAAGCAAAAACATCAACTTATTTTGGTCCAAGGAATCGGCAATATTTTTTTTAATTGAAAACAAAATATGGCCCCAGTGCTGCAACTCAGTGGGATTACTCAGATGCATAAATATAAGCACATACATAAATGTCTGCAGCATTGGGAGGTCTAAAATTGTAAAAGGTGAATTAATCTTCCTAGAAGAATCTTTCAGACTTCCATTTTAATCATGTGCTCAGCGGCCAGCCACTGCGTTGGGACCCGCACATGACTTTGGTGACCAAATGCCTATCTTTCTCAGTTTGTGAATTGCTCAGGGGCCGAGGCAGTGGTGCACATACTCAGGCAGGAGACAAGCACCCGGCACCTAGAGTGAGGCTGCAGGGTGCATTCCCAGAGCAAAAACGTAGGGCTAGTCTACACTGGCAACGCTAAAGAACCCACCTCAACGAGGGGTGTAGCTCCCAGCACTGGGAGCACTGGCGCTTTACAGTGCTGAAACTTGCTGCGCTCAGGGGGGTGTTTTTTCACACCCCTGAGAGAGAAAGTTGCAGCTCTGTTAATTGCCAGTATAGACAAGGATCTGGATACCAAGTGAATGTAGGTGGCTATAGGGATAGGTGGCAGCTGAGTGGGAGTTTTGTGGATCACATTGTTGCCTATAAACAGGTACTTAAGTATCTTTGTGGATCCCACCAAATTATCTTAAGATGCAATCCATAAAAGCAAGTAAACTGAAAGTTAAAGCTTCCAGTTTGTCCTTATCTTACCCAGTGGTATGTAGGTACTGCAGCACTATGGTACTTTGTGTATTGCCTGCGCTGTTTGAGGCTCTGACAATATCTAGGTACAAAAGGGTTTTATTTGTGCGGTTCCCAGAGAGGGGAAAGCCGTTTGAAGGTCTCAGACCTACCAAGTCTCACTTCTGTGGGCCCCTTCTTCACTATCGTCTCCCAAGTGTTAGGAAACTGTACTTAAACATGGATTTTTAAAAAATGAGTTATTGCAAGCAAAAGCATGCAAGTGAGTGTGGATGGAGAATAATTTTGTTAGAACAGAGGTCAGCATATATTATTTATTTAAAATGTTTTAAACAAAGCTAGCCTCTGTCCACATCAGGCAGAATAAATATGTTTGCATTTATCGTTTGTTAAACCTGAGTTTCAAAGCCATTTAATAAATATGTATATAGGTACTTCAATGGCCCCCCAACGCTGTAGTATCTGAGCACAACATTAATAAATTTAGCATCTCAGAATTACTGTGAGGCAGATAAGGATTGTTTTCCCCATTTTACAGCTGGGGAACTGAAACAGAAATAGGGTGATATTTCAAAAATGCTGAGTGCCCATCAGCTCCCATTTATTTGGAATCAGGCCACTGATTTAGGTGCCTAACTTTTTTTTAAATCTTGGCCTGAGAGAGTAAGGCCAATATTTTTTTAAATGTCCACTCATTTTAGGGGCCTTCATTTTTTGGTACGCAATTTGAGAGATATTGGGCCTGATTCTCAGAGCACCTACAACTCCAAATGAAGACAATGGAAGCCATGGGTACTCAGCATCTCTGAAAATTAGGCCCATGGTGTCTCAAATTTGGGGACTCACAAACTGAGACACCCCAAATCAATTAAAAAAATTATGGCCCAAGGTCTCACAGGCAGTCTGTGGTCGAGCCAGGAATTGAATCCAACCACGTCAGTTCCAGTTCAGGGGCTGAACTAGAATAGTATTCTTCCCAGAATATGGAGGAAACTTTTATATAAATATGGTCTTTTAGGGCGATTGCTTTAAACTGGACTATTTTTAAGCAGGTTTTTTTTTTCTTTAAAAAAGGCTCTCATGCTTACTATGTTGGGTTTTGCTGTGTGTTCTTCAGTAAAACTTTTAATTCTCTCTCACTTATCCTTCTTGGAAGTCTCATTCATAAAAGACCTGAGTCTTACTCTTGTTAAAATCAATGGGGAATCTGCAATGGGAAGAGGATGGGGACCTTAAACTAGGCCAGTTTGGCAGCCTCTAAGCTCTGCTCAGTGCAGACTGAGGGAAATAGCTTGTCTGTGTAATAGACAGCATGTAGCAAGGCAAACCGAAGGACAAATCGAGGAGAGGAAACACAATGTGGGGCGGGTGAGATTATTAGACATTTAGGGCCAGGAGCTCAAAGTGCTGAGGGAGGTATGAGAAGCTAGGTAGATTACATGTAAAGCACAGGGGGGCTGGGGGTGGGCAGATGTCTTTCACACCTGCCATTATTTGAAATCTATGATGGGGAGAAAACAGAGTGGGGGGCACTGTTATAACTGCACGGAGGTAGAGCAGGACAAGAGGGGCTTGCCCCAGAGGGGCAAATCGGAAGAGGATATTTATCTGCCTTACACATAACTGCCTCCCCCCCCCCAAAAAAAAATCCCTGCCACAGGGGAGCCAGCCCGCGGGCTCCCCCCGCTCCGGGGGCGCTGCAGCCCCTCTCGCACCCCCCGTGTCTGTGTGAGCGGGGGTGGGGGCTGCTTCCCGTCCGCTCCTGCCTCCCTCTGGCTCCCCAGCCCCAGCAGGCGGCTGCTGTCCCCGCCCCCTCCTCCCCGGCACAACCGCAGGCGAGCGGAGCCGGCCAGTGTGTGTGAGCCGCTGCAGCCGCTGCCCCCGAGCTCGCCGCCTCCAGCCCCGCCGCGTCGCGCCGCCCGGGGAAGCCGGGCAGAGGGCACGAGAAGGCCGCCGCTGAGCAGCCTGCGACCCGCACCGGAGGCAGCGCAGGCACCGAGGGAGGAGAGCGAGCCATGGGTAAGCGAGCTGGGGGTCCCCGCTCCCGCCTGCTGGCTCCCACCAGCCGGGGGAAGCCTTGAAGTTTGCAGCCAACTTTGCATGGGCTGCTCGGGATGCTCAGGGAGGAGATGCCGGGGGGCGCAGGTGCAAGGGTTGGGCATGGGGATGGGGTGTGTGTAAAAAGCAGGAGGTAAGGGGGCAGTCAGGAGGGGCAGGGGGTGAGCCCCATCTGTGCCTCGGGGAGTTTGTAAGGGACACCAGCCCCCTTCCCGACGAAGGGCAGGAGCAGGTGCTCGTC
The DNA here is from genome assembly GCF_013100865.1 of Trachemys scripta elegans. Lineage (NCBI taxonomy): Eukaryota > Metazoa > Chordata > Testudines > Emydidae > Trachemys > Trachemys scripta. Next base: position 214,170,277 of record NC_048298.1, read on the forward strand.
CTACGCTTCGGTTAGGTAGGGACCAGGTTGCTGCCTGTCCTAGGAGACTTTCCTGCAGTGGACTCTTCAGTGTGAGCCTTGCTTGGGTTAATGTGGATGCCCATAATGTTCTAGGAGGGAAGGGGGAGACACATAGCAAGGGAAGGGGATCCACAGTTTGGATAGACTGAGGGTGGGAGGGTCTGGGCACCCAGAGAGGGCACTGGAAACCCATATGCATCAATTACCTTTAAGTTTTATTCCCCGGCTTTGAGTCCATAGTTTCTCCACTGTTATTGGGACACTTTAACAGTAACCCCCCACCCCCTCCTTGTGTGTGTGTCTGGATTCTCTTATCCGGTCTAATATTTCTCTACATCTCTCAATTTGGCAACTTATGGCAAGGATTTGGGGGGGGGGGCGTAAAGGGAGGCACAGGGAGAGAATTCGGAAATCACTTCAGCCTGTTGAATTCCGTGATGAACCAAGACAATGCTAGCCAAGGACAGTGATCTTTCTTTTCAGAATGATTTCCCCACTAAGCAGAATTAAGTATTCATGCTTGGCTATAAGTCATCTGTCCCATCTTGCTATTCATTTTGATTTGTTTGACTTAAAGCTCGCTTCATTAAACAGTCAGTTGGTCTGCTACTTTGAAAGTAATGGATCTGCTGGGAGTCCATGAAGAAAAATTGAACTTAGTACATAGTGGAACAAATATTGAATGCACACAAACTCTCTTTTTTCTTTCTTTTTTTCACACTTGGAAAGCATTTTAGTGTGCTGATAGAAATACAAGTATTTTAGGTATTTATGTTACTGTGTTCTGAGTGTAGCTGATATAGTTAACAGAAAATTGAGAAGCTAATCAACTCCAGCTGGAGTGTTTTTTTTTACGTTTGAACCTAAAGCTTCTTGGATGAGAGTGTATGAATTAGGTCTGGTGTAAGTTCTTCCTGTCATGCCTAACCATTTGAAACACTGCAGTCAGCAAAATCTCTTAAGGTGGTTATCAGGCAGACTGTCTAAAGTATATAGGCATCAATTACAAGTATCTAGATTTACGGTATTTGTATGACTATTAATGCAACTAATGTGCTTCTAGAGAGAATATATTTTCCTTTGCTACAGACTGGTAATGTAATGGCCATCTGCACAGAAACTGCAGATTACACATACCTCTACAATGAGGAGTGATAGCAAAGGAAGCAGTTTTATATCTGGCCTTAACTTTGAAATTCATGGTGCTCATAATTTTTCTGTAGCTCTTTCCTTTAGTAATGAACTACTAATTGTGTGCAAGTCTCTATTGGAATCCCAGTGGGATTTAGTGTATTATATTTTTTGTGTGTTTCAATGCCTAAAGTTTTAGTTATGAATTTCCTTTCTGTTACAAGTATCTAAAACATTAATCCAGACACAAATGTAAAGTTTGTGTAGGCAGAAAGAGGAAGGCATCTGAGGATGGGTAAGGAGTTGGATCTTCGTGCTTATGAAGTACAAAGTATACCTGTGGTACTATAAACAATAATTCTATTTAACCACTAGGAAAAACCTTTTAGGTTTTTGAGGCAATGTGTTGAAACAATTTAAAATCTTATAAGCTGGGTTCTGTTTTGTTGTCTAATCATCTGATCATAAATTAAGTCTTGATTAGGAAAGGAAATAGGTTAAAGACTGGCTTCCAGTTTCATTCATATATGGCAGAATTCAAAATTCAAATTCTGCCATCTGTATAATGACTCTCTTATATGGGCCCCACTCTTGCTCACATTAGCTGAGAAAAACATTATATATGTGTGTGTGTGTGTGTGTGTGTGTGTTTTTCTCAGCTAATGTGAGCAAGAGTGGGGCCCATATAAGAGATCCATTATACAGATGGGTCACTCAGTAGTCACCACACACATTTTGCATTCACATTCCTTACAATAGATTTTTTAGTGTACAAGGTTTAAATCTCCATTTCAATCAACAATGAAACAAAGTGAATTAAACAACAATGAATGTTATGAAGTTTGAAGTAACTGATATAAACCAAAAACACAGCCATATTTGTCCAAATAGATGACTGACTGGTCCAGTTTAACACTAGCATTATATTATTGCGTGGAGGTTGTCCCTGCTGGAACCAAACTGTCATTTCATGTGTGTGTGTTAATGTGCACATACTGATGCTGGCAGCATCTCTGATTTTAATTAAAAAATGGAATAGAATTACTTAGCCAAAGCCAAAAAGGAAAACAACTGAAATTCCTGTGGCTTTATATTTTTAAATTTAAATGACATCAACAACTTTTCAATTTCTAGGTGTTTTAATTTGTTTACACTTGGCTAATGACGATCAGCCTCCTGAAACGTTATGGTGTTTTCACTGATGTTTTTAATTAGTTTTAGTTATCCCTGAAGATCCTCTAACATTGATTCTCTTCATATTCCCAACTTTAAAAGTTGTAACAGACAACCCCCCCTTCTGGCTTTTATTGTGTAATACTCTAATATCCACTTAAATGTCTTTCCTTCATATCTGTCCATTTCCATTTGGCATACTTTTTTTGTTCTGTTTTAAATGGAAGCTGTTGTTTAATAGATTCAATTTGTAAAGGCCCTCATACTGAAACATTTTTTTGCTTCAGCATCATGGATTGATGTCCGCATATATTTGAATAGTGTCTGGTAGTTTGCTGCTGCAGAGCTAGCTGAGGGAGCAAAAATTGGAAAGGAAGGGGAAAACAACATTTCTCTTTTAAATTAGAAAACAGAGAAGTTTACCCATCAGATTACATTTCTGGTGGGTTCCATTTATTAAATAGAAATACATACATATACATAAAATAGTTTCTTTTGTCATCTGTAAGCCTGAAATTATTGTAAGCTAAACTGAAACTAACGTGGGGAACCTATTTCCAATCCAAAAGTATCAGTTATCAGTATACTTGGCATATATTTGAGATTTGGTAATTTGTATTAACTAGAGCTACAGAGATTAATAATTTCTTAATTTTCATAGATCTTGATGTATAATTCATTTTGCAAAAATGTCATTTAATCCATGTTTGGTATTAATCCTCTAAAACTTTCAGACTTAATTTTGTCAATAAAAGTTTAAAATAAATATCTAGACTGCAATAATATGACATATATTAATTAAAATGTAGAGAGAAGGACCCATAAGGCAGACAATTAGGAAAAGGAAGTGCACTGACAAAAATGAAAAATTTCCTGACCCTCTTTCTAACAATTACAACTATAAATGCTCCATTTTCAATATTTTTATTTTTTAAGCTTTATTCTCAGATTACATAATTACACACAACATTTAACTAATTTGGTAAATTTAGGACAGGAAAGGGGACTTAAACATAGTTTTACAAGAAATACTTCAAGGAGGAGTTGTGAAGACCATATCCTTGTCAGCTGCTGCTACACTACTTTGTGAATAAAACATTTTGTTCATGCTGTTGCATAACAGTTGCCTCAACATTATGTGGTCTAGGGCTAATTTGACTACCTCTCAGATCATGTCTAGGATTAACCAGGATTGGTTTGAGCTTCATCACTGTAATTTTAAAACTAATACAGCATACTCAATGATCAAACTGCAAAAAAAAGTTTGGATAGTCCAAAAAGTCCCGAGATCGATTGTTTCTAATTAGGCCCATTAAAATAGTCCTTATTCAGGCAAAACTCTCATGGAAGACTAGAATTTGGGGCCTCCTAAATCTGATTTTCAGAGTTGCCAAGAATCCACAACTCCTACTGACTTTGCTGGGCTTCTAGAGTACTCGGCACTTCTGAAAATCAGACCCATTGTGTTTATCAAAATTTACATTTTCACTATAGGCTTTTGGCTCTCTGAAATGCACAGCTAGTGTTTTGTGCATCTTATGGGAAGAACACACATTTCTGAACATTGGGTATAAACTTTTTCAGATCTAGTTTTGTCATTTGATAAATGAAAATTGAAAACAAAAAGAAAAAATACAGAATTTTAACAAAAACAGTCCAAAAGTCCTGCATAAATGATATACTAAGCTGGGAATGGACAGTATCGTACTTCCTGAGGACAGTATGTTTATATTGCTCTTTTCACCTCCTCCCCTCTCCCAGTACTAAAAGTTGTGTATATATGTAGGCTTAGAAGAATTAGATGTTTATCAATAAATGTCTGTGAACTTTGGTTTCACTTTATACACACACTGATGAAAAATATCTGTTGATCATAATTGAAATTTACAGTTAGTCAAAGTAAGAAAAATGCTGCCTGAGAACTTATAGGAGTTTGATTTTAAGGATGTATATTTTGATATGTGATGTTGACAAATTGTGTTTTAATAGTTATAAAGCTTTAAAGCTTTTTTTTGAATATCAATCTGTTGTCATTAAATAATTTCCTGACCCTCCCACATACAGTTTTCCATAACTGTGAACATTTAAATCAATACAAATAAAAAATGCTTACAAGTAAACTAACATTATCTGAAATTTAAAAAAAAAAAAAATTCAAATTCTGCCAAGTCTCTCTCTCTCTCTCTCTCTCTCTCAAAAACAGCCTTGGAATTCAAATGAGAAAAGGAGGTGAGGCAGGGCAGGCTTGTTAAAGAGGAGAAGACTGTAGAGTACAGAAATGAAGAATGTCGTCATGGTCTTCTTTCCCAATAAGAGAAATACACTATTCAAAGGGGATAAGAACAACATTCTCCAGTAGACAATAATTTCAACATTCAATCTCAAGCGGGAGATGGTTGTGTTAGAGAACTCAGTATACAGCTGTTAAAGAATACTTGAATTTGGTTTAGGTGTAATGAGTCTTTAGAGTTGATCTGAAGTGGAAAAGGGTAGACACATGTGTTTGATTTTGTTATTTCTGTGGTTGGCTCGAATACTGTTTTAAACTATACTTTCTTCTTCTAAACAGCTGGAGGCAAATCCAGAAAGAAAAGCAGCCCTCTTTCTTCCTGTACATTTTGTCCAGGCAGGATTTAAAACCTTTTGTGTGGCACAGTAATTGTAAAATCTGATTAGTATTGGTCATTAAGGCTGTTAGAGTTCTATTGCAGAGTCCCATGGTCCATTCCATTCTAAATCTTTCTCAATATTTTAATATAGATGCTAAAATTAAGAAATTGATGTTTAATTTACCGGTAATCTCATCTCAGGGAAGGTCCATTAATCCTAAAACTTTGTACCACCTTCTCTGCTCTAAATCCACTGGACCTCATTTGATCATAAAACGTACTTTATTTCTTATTATAATCTTTCCTCTGTGTGCATGAGAAGGGGGTGGACAAGAGGATGTCCTCTTCACATTTCTCATCATCCTATATTGTTATGATGGTTTTACCAAGTGTACAGACTGTCTCTCTGTCATTAAGGGTGAGATTGAGTAATTTAGGAAATCTGCTATTCCATATGTGAATGATGATACCTCTGAGTTTTGCAGTCTGGTATTTACCAATCTTTATTAAAAGGACAGAACCATGTTGGATTATGTCATCTGAAGAGACAAGCTATGGTAGCTTTGATCATCTGTTTCCTAAGATGGTTCTAATTAGGCACAGGAATTTACTCAGACATTTAAACTTGGTTAAAGTCTGGATGTCATTTTTAATGCATTTAAGAGAAAGTGCTTCAGCAGTTAAACTTGCTTTTCTCTAGTCAGATGTTTTTAATGTTTCTACCAAGTATGTTTGGATGTTACTAGCACAAATGTAACAGGATAACTCCAAACATTAGAGTTTTTCTCTTGTTTGTAAATTATCGAAAGTCATAAGTCTTCCAAAGGAATCTGAGATGAAATTTTGTAGAAAGTTAAAAAGGGGCGCACAAATCATCTCCTCCTAAAAAAAAAAAAAAAAAAAATTTTCTCTTTGCTTCAGTATTAACAGTTATCTTAAAACAGTCATTATGACTTTTTTTTTTTTAAAGCCAATTTGAAACAGGATCCAGGCATGTTGACCTGTTGGTTCTGGTCTATTTAGTTCACATACATCAGCATGGTGACATCACCATGTTCATACACACTTTCATATGTTCACTTAGTGCACATCTACACTGTGTTTTAAAACCTACAGTAGCGAGGCTCAGAGACCAGGTCCTCAGTATTCACCGTCTAGATGGGGCGTCCGTGGTGGATAGAGCCCTATGTGGTCTGTATGCATTGGTGCGCATTTCGCCTTTGTCAGTGGTATTAAATGTAAACCTATTAGGCCACATTAGCGTATGTGTAAGCTGATTGTCTTCTGTGAAGTTGCATCTGCTTATGCCAGCAGGTAACCTGTTACATTTTTTTAGTATAATTTATTAATCTTGCTTCCCCCCCCCCCCAGTAATTGTGTATGCCTTTAATGCCCCCACCTCGTGATCCTCTCCCACACATCAACAACTTCTTCCCATTCAGTCTACCCCTCAGCCCAGAATAATTTATTCATTCCTGTGGGTGAGGGTCTGTGGCATTCCCTCTTCCCTTAGTGTCTCACAGTTGCTTCACCTTTTGGAGTAGTAATGTTCTTGCTTAACTTCAGAAGACTTAGGTTTTTGGTGAATCACTTGGGCCTGTCTCCAGAATCTTCAAACTTCTTGTGGTGTCAGAGCTGTAAGCATTGCAAGTAATATATATGCTGCTTAAATTAATTCTATCATAGTTTCATTTGGAGATGAAGAAGAGGGAAAAGAATAATTTTGCCACCTATTCCCCTGCTTTTCCCCGATGAGAGAAATGAAAGAGAAAAACAAATGCAAATCAACAAAAGCAATAGTAAAATCCCATTTATAAGGTACAGAAGAGTAGCTCAGAATAGTAATATCATAAACAGTTGGGAAAAAATAAAGGAATCCACGCAAAATGCAATGATGATGTGTAGAGCAGTTTACTTCAAGGTACCGACACGGGGCTTGATCCTGCCAGACTGTGTAGCATCTTGCAGAATCGTAAGTGCTTTCTTGGATCATTGCCAGGATGCTCAGAATCATTCAGGGTTGAGCCCACAGAATAAGAATCAAAATACCCTCCCTTCTGCTTCTTGCTCTCTAGTGTCTCTTCATTATAAAGTTATTAGGGTGGGGGGAAATGGGAGTTTAAAGGAATAGGTCTGGGTTTGAAGCTCACTAAAAAAATCAAATGGTGAGAATCATTTAAGATTTATAAAGAGCTACTGACTCAGCAAGGGACATCTTCAAAGAATGTTGCTATTATTATTATTGTTTCAATTGAACTAGCAGCCAGCAGTCTCAACTGAACTCTAGGCACTGTACAGATACCCAGGGAGAGACAGTCTCTGCCCTGGGAAGTTTACAGATTAAATACACAAAACAGACAAAAAGTGGGAGGGGAAACAGACATATGGAGAGGTGAAGTGTCTTGTCTAAAATCACACAGCAGGTCAATGGCAGAACTGGAAACTGAACCCAGGTCTCCTGCGTCTGAATCTTGTGCCCTACGCACAAGACCATGTTGCCTCTTTCTATGTGATTATATGTGGCCCTGTGATCTCTGGTGTGCCAGGTCGATGATACTCCTTAATGTGTATATATGGGATAGTTAAGAGGGACTTTCTAAAGCACTGTGGTGTATAAGTAGGACTTGTAATTATAGGTCTTAACCAATAAATGTATGCTTGGGTCAGAAGGAGTGGTTATAAGTCAATATTGTTTTATGATGACTACTTTCTCCTCTGACCCCTTCTTCTTCACTTTCTCTCTCTCTCTCCTGTGCTCACCCATTTTGGCTTCTGCAGCTATCTCCTTCGCATTACTCCATTTCAGTTTTACATGGGGCTTTGGGCATAGAGGCATACAGGTAAAATGGCAGCCTCAGCAATGTTTACAAATGATGCAAAGAGCTACATGAATATGAGGATGTTTGGGCTTCATTTCTTGAATTACATGACTAACAGGTGTTCTACAAAATAGTTCCAAACATAATGGTTATTCAGAGGCTGTCAAATGGTGTGTTGCTATTCTTTATATCACATGAAATGCTTCATCATTCATCACTTTTTCATCTCTCTCATTTTTTACTTTGTTCATGGTATTATGATTTTTTAATATATCTTTGTTTTATATTGACTTTAGTTGTAATATTTTAGCACAAGATTTTTCAGAAGTGGCTGTGATTTTTTTTTTATTTCAGGGGGGCATTGTGCTCTCCTTGAGACATCCTCTTTTAGCTGGTGGGAGCTCAGCACTTTCTAAAAATCCAACTTCTTTAAGATCTTAATTTGGACACCCATAATCACAAATCATTTTTTTAAACAAGTTTGTTTTTAAAAATGCAAAGAGGTCCAGTAGAACTGGAATTCTGCCCTCACATATGCTCCTGCATCTCCAAGGTGTAGATACATGGGTTGTGACCGTGAGATACCACTGTTAATAACAATACAGAATTTGACTTGCAGACTCTTAATTACTGGTGGTGATTCATGCATAGCAAAGAGCCCGACTTGACACCCAGATCCTGTGTCGAGGACTGACTGCTAGAAAAACATCTTGTAAAGTGAGTAAATTTGACCCGGAATCACAGAGAGACAATAAATATGGAGCTGCATGTCACTCTTACAGTAACATTTTAGAGAAGGATTTCACTTTAAATAGAGCTGGGAACTATATTCCTTCAACCAGTTAGGTGTTTGAGATGCTCTTGGCACTTGCTGGAAGGCAGACCTTGTGAATTGATAGGTAACTAGGAAAGAAACGGATTTTTAAAGCAATATGGTCCCTTACACAGCTTTTTGTATATATTTGTCTTAATCATTTGTTTGACATTTTATATTTGTAATTACTTACTTTCATGAGGACTACATAAATGTTTTACAAATACTTAGGGCCTGGGCCTGAGATGTGCAATTTCTGCTTACTCAAAAATATGAATTTCAGTTGCTTGGCAGCTCTCAGGATTAATGTATTATGTTAGTTAGCGAAGATGTTCTTGGAATTCAGTATCTTTGAAGATAAAATTGATTTTTTTTTTTTACTTCACTGTTGAACTACAAATATAAAAGATTTTTTTTTAATTACTCAAACGAACATTAGCATTTTAAAGAAGGTGAAATGTTGATGTAATTTAGGTCCCGATCCTTTAACAGGATGTGCTAAAGTGGAGCCCTGCACTGACATGGCATCCCATTGAAGTCACTGTGACTTTGAAGCAGTGCAGATTAATGTTCCCTCTATACTGAATACTCTTTGTGTTTTAATTCACCTGTGTAGGTGAGAGAAATTTAAAAATCCAGTTTTGTTTTTGTGGGATAACACTGTTGGACCTTTTTATGTAACATTGTACATGTAGAATAAGCCTTCTGCGTTTGCCACTGTACTTTAAAAATGCTCTGTTATCAAGGTTGTGTTGATGTAATTATGATGCTTGTGCCTGAATGAAAAAGTAAAATAAGATGCCACATTTATCAGAAATACAATAACAAATATTAGTTTGCTAAATGGAGGGTGGATATAACCTGTGGAGAATTAAATACTCTTCTTGAGCTACTTAGTGCATATTACAAAAATAAAGAGTAAAGAGAAAAGACTAGTTAGAGTGCTTGTAGTCATTGAAGTATTGGGAGCATAAGCTTTCGTGGGTAAGAACCTCACTTCTTCAGATGCAAGACTGAAGAAGTGAGGTTCATTAATCTGCACTTGCATCTGAAGAAGTGAGGTTCTTACCCACGAAAGCTTATGCTCCCAAGAACCTCACTTCTTCAGATGCAAGTGCAGATTAATGAACCTCACTTCTTCAGTCTTGCATCTGAAGAAGTGAGGTTCTTACCCACGAAAGCTTATGCTCCCAATACTTCTGTTAGTCTTAAAGATGCCACAGGACCCTCTGTTGCTTTTTACAGATTCAGACTAACACGGCTACCCCTCTGATACTTGTAGTCATTGATTTGGTGCAAGCAGAGGGGTCTGCACTAGTGCATCATCTTGCAGGCTGAGGGCCTGTGACAATGACCTAAGTAATATTTAGCACTCTACACATTCAGATTGTTGCAATAGTGTTATTGCCAAGGCCAATGCATGGGAATTCATTTGATTTACACTGTCAGCCTCCTGGAAACTAACTTTGATAGGAACAGCTAAATCTATAGCCAAACAGCTAGCAGGTACTAAAACTGATACCTGTTCAATTTAAACAAGATATTTATGTAAGCAAACACTGAATATAGTGGAGAAATGGCTTCTTTTTAATCTTTATTGTAATCTAACATCTAGCATAAATGAAAGTAACCAACATTAGTAATGATTTTCTTACTTCATTATTGGCCATCTCTTCACTTCAGACTTAGATTTTAATGGCACCTGCTTGTGCTGCAATAAACCCAGGAAACATTGCTCTTTTCTTTCATTCCTCTTCCCTTCCAGGATGTTTAGTGTATTTACCCCTTTAAAATTCCCATTTTTTTTTCTTGCTTCCACCACTTAGTGTGGGTTTTTTAACTTTGTCTTCTATAGACTTTGCTCCCATTTAGTTTTTCATCAGATTTTCTTCTCACTGTGCTATGGGCCAAGAGCCACTGCTGTTTCTGTACACCTCATTGCTGCTTATCATACTCGCTTGTAGCAGCTGGGAGCAGACAAAACTTCAGGTCTGATGCCATTTGGCTGATATGTGCATGCTGAAAGTTGCAAATATATGTCTATGCATGATTATAAGTGTAGCCGCTTTAAAGGCTATTGAGATGTATTATCACCTCTTATATATTTCGTGAGAGGATTCTTTCCTTTTTAGATAAAGGAAATTTAGTATGAGAAATAGGTTTAAAAAAGAAGTGGTAAAGAGAGTTGTCTGAAAATGAGAAGAATTCTTGGAGGTAAGTTAAAGACTTGGCTTTATCGGTTTCTGTGGCAGTTGGGAAGCACAGCACATGAGGAGTATAAAATGTTATTCTGAAGGTCACATCTGATGTAAACTGACTTCTGAAAATGTATGTATTGTATGGTAACATTTTTTGGTTTTATAATTATATATCAGGAAAATTCAGGCAAGACAGTGGTAATGTAGACTAGAAGTATGTCTACTTATTCATTTTCTGAAATGTTTCCACTGTGGATGGAAACTGCCTTGTTTCATGCATAGTTTAGCTCTTTGGTAAGTATTGTGGCTATTTATTTGTTGATGTCTGTAGGTACATAGGCTGATTTTTATGACAGATCTAAGATGACAAACTGCATTTTGAAGTTCATCTATCCTGTTGGAAAGAAGTCTAGAAAGATATTAGTAATACATCTATTCAGTTTATATCGCTAGAGCTCTAAATGGTTCCATTACAGAACTATTGATTATAGAGTTTGCTGTCTTTTTGAAAATCATATTTTTGTAGGAAGACAAGGAGGGAGAAGAATATTTTTTTTATTCGTATATTTGTTCACAACAAGAGTCTATTTTTCCGGGCCTGGAGTGTTCAACACTATCTGTCCAACATCATGCAGAGCTTAGGGGTTCAAAAATGTCATCATGCCAGCTTAATTTCTCTTCAGCTATCATACTTTTTAAAGATATCTATTGATGCTTAATCCTTCATTTTTATACAGATAAGTGTACATGGGAGGTTGAGAATAGGGAGGAAATGTGCCATTTATTTACTTCTGTGTGCTTGTTGGAGTGACAAGCTGCATACATGCTCTGAATCACAGGCTAGTCTGACTAGAACATACGCTGTTAAGTGTCGTAGCATAGGTTAATTGAATTTGGCCTAGAATCATTGATATAAAAAAAAGACACTTGCTAGGCTAGCATAAGCTTTTAAAACTTTTTAAAGTTAGGTGGTTTGATCTATATGTATTATGATGTTGACTCTTATTACTTGCAAGGCAGATATTGTGCAAGTTCATGTTTGTTCATTCTGTGGCCTCTCTTCCCCCATAATTTTTAATCTAGAATGACTTGATGTGACAAACAAAGTGAGCTTGTGTAAAATAGACTACTTATCCAAATGTAGAATCTCCTTACTTGTATTTGGGGAATTAAAGGGTCTGACAGAGTCACAATGGGCAGCTGCTTCTCCTTTCAACATTGTGGAGTCCCAGGGTTTAATCCTTGCATTGCTCTTATTTAACATTGATGTACAAGTGATAGCCCAGATCATTTCAGGATATCTCCTGTACCAGCAATATCTTGGTGGCACAAAGCTCTGTGTGTCCCTTTCATACAATGTTGACACTGTTGTCTCCCAGCCACCTCTGTGCAGGGAGAAGATTGAAGAAGAGCTGGTTGAAGCTGAGCCCAGGAAAGACCAAAGTGATAATTGGTCTTTGATTGTAGATAGAAACTGTGAAGGAATGGCTTCAACTGAAGGCTTTTTGGAACCTCCCTATCAAAAGAATGCATTTACCCAGTAGTAGTTAAGATAGTTTGCAGCCTTGAGGTCCTGCTAGTCTCGGTTGCTGACCTTGGGTGCTCAGTGACAATCACCAGAAGTGCCGCCTTCTATCCTGGCTGCCTGTCAGACAAGGAACTGGCTACAGTGTGGTCCACATTTTCCTTTCCTCTAGGCTGGATTATTGCAATGCTCTGTACTTGGTTCACCTATAAGTTCACAAGGGAGCTGCAGCTAGTGCTTAGTGCAGCACACAGCCTTTTAAGTGGGGTGATCTGAAGAGCTGGGCCTCTATCACTTGCAATGGCTCTCCGTTCTCTAATGGAATCATTACCTGGTTCTATTACAGATACGTTAATGGGACAGGTCCATACTTTCTCAAGGGCTGACTCTCTTTGAAGAACACCAAGGCCTTTATACTTGTCCAGTACACTGTGACTAACAGAGACCAGGTACCAAGAAAGCAGGAGTCCCCAAGCTCCAGAGTTCTCTCCAAAAGAACATAGGGACCCTTGCTACAAGACTCAATGATTCACTGAAGCATTCCCCAGTGAACATGAGCAAGAAAGAAGGTAAAGCTGGCAGGGTATTCTGTTAGAAGCAGATGATTAAATCAAAGAAGTGTGTAGAATCAACTTTCCTTTTGGGATCTAGGAAAGAGGGAAAAACCAGCTCTTCACCAAATTGTGTGTTTGTATCTCCATATCTGGAAGTACATTTCTGGAAGACTACTGGGATACATGATCATATTGTGTGATATGTTGTCTGAAAATATTGATGAAATGTGGTCCTTCACATCACTGTGGCCATGTCAGGGGTAACAAAAAGAGTGCTGAGAGTTTGAAGTCAACTGCAAGTTGTGAAGAAGCATTTGTCTCAAACTGTAAGGGTACAGTTACTGATTCATTCAAATTTTTAAACTATTGTGCTCATTAACAAGAAAAATCAATTGGTGTTCTCAGGTGGAAGATTGTAGCTTTGTCTTACTTGGGTGCCTCATCCCAAACTACAGTAGCAGATAGCCTATCCAATTTATGCCTGTTTCATGAATGAAGAATACAGATGTGTAGAATGTTGACCTAGTGGACAAGTACTACATTGTGACATGGTATTCTCCGCTTCCTGTGTGATACTGTTGTGAAAAGTTGCAAGCGGTTAACCCCAGAGATGGCTCTGTATCATTGCTGGATGATTGAAGCAATCCCCTACCCCAGCCTGTTAGTAAAGTTTCAAATGTTCTCTGGGATCTGTTTGAGGAAATGTAAATATAAGATCATTATCATAAAGGTGGGCTGAATTCCTTATTGCTGCTAATTGAGCAGAGTGTGGGCTGCGGTTCAAGTTAAGACTATTCCGTTTATCTAGAAAGGATTAATTCCAAGTATTCAGGTATAGCAGTGTGACTAAAGTTTATCAGCTGCATATATAATGATGTTCACCTGTTTTCAGCCAACTGGAAACAAGTTTTTAAAGGGTGAGAGGTGTTCTGAATATGTTTACAAACTTCTCATGTTACTGTATATTTGTGCAAAAAGTCCTGTGGTAATTGCACTTATCAGAAGTTAACTTTTAAGAAGATGATCCTTTGCAGACTGTAGGTCTTCCTTCTGTATCTTCACTTATGTCTGTGAAACCCCAATCATTTCTAGCTACTGAGCAGTAGGAAATTTCACTTATTTTCATTACTTACGTTTAGTCACTTACTAGAATAAATAAAATAAGCAGCTCATATTTAATGGGTCTGTGATTGATATCTTGACCAGAAAATACCTTTTCACTGCATACCCTTTTTTGCTTTTAACCTTTGTGTTTTGCATTCATTTTGTGTTGTGTAATTACATCTATTTTCTGTTATCGGAAGATTTTAATAGTCATTGGATGACACACTGAGATATTAGTGTGAAACAGAATTCTGTATTTTTTGCCGAAGTTCTTGATTAGATTTCTGCCAGCTCTCTATTGGTCCAGGAAATTGAAGAAAAACAAGTGAAGAGAACTATGTTATTTGATTTAATGGATGATCATTCTTAGGTTGGTTTTAAAACTAAAAGACCTTGATCCAGCAACATGATGTGCACAGATGGACATACTATTGACTTCAGTGGGATGCTATGCAGGTCCTGGAATCTTCATACATTACCAAGTTCCTGTATCAGGGCCATGGGCTGAAATTTTCCAATTTGGATGCCTACGTTTAGGCACCTAAATAAAAGTATCTTGGTTTTTTTTCCCCTACTGTGAGCTGCTGATGCTCAACAACTCTGATTTTAGTATGATTTAAATTGTGATAACTATATAATGTGCCCAGATACTCTTAATGATGGGTGCATAGTAAATTACAAAATAACCCTCCAACCAATTTCTGATGTTGCAAAACATTTTGAAACTTTAAAAAAGAAATTAAAGGAGGAAAAACATTTTATTTCTCTTTTCTGTCCTTGAACTGACTTTTAAATTCTTGAAACTTTAAAACTCAGGGTATTCTGAGATACAGTTTCCAGGTTCTTCCATCTCTAAAGCTACTAAAGTGTACATTTTTATACTATAGTAGTGTTAGGGTGGCCACCTTTCTAACGGCTGGTAACCGCACCCTCAAGGCCGTGCTCCCTTCTCTACCTCTTCCCATCTCCCTCCTGCCCCCCAAGGCCTGGCCCCTGTTGCTCATTCCTTTTCCCACCTCTCCCATTGCTTACTGGATCATCTCAAGGAGCCTGTCTGAAGACAGAAGGTGGCCCTGGATGAGCAGGGGCTGGTGCGGATTAATCACCCGGCATCTCTTCACGGTAACCTGACTTTGGGTTCGGGTGTCATAATGGCGTCGCCAACAAGCTTTACTGATGCCATACCCCTTACAGAACCCTGTTGGAGACTTGCTGGTCTTCTGGGGTCAGCTAAAGCTGTACTTTCTCCACAGAAATGTGTAGCTTCATATAGCTTCTAAATAGGTACTATTCCATAGGGTGTTACACAAACAAAACGTTTCAAAGCAACTGGGTTTTAGAAAAAAGATAGTTACCTGACCAAAACCCTGACAAAGTGACTAGTAATGCCCTAACTCAAAGCAGGCTCTTCTGAAGGAATACAGGTTAATTTTAATTACTCTGCAGTTCTCTCTTGGCTTGAGCTAAGAGATTGGTTGTGAAGAGAGGATTTAGATCAGAGGCACAGCAGTCATTCAGGACACAGGAGGACAGTTCTTATCCTAACAGTAATGTGACCTCAAATTAATTGGTATATGGTACTGATAGTTACACATTTCCTTAAATTATCTCCAATTAGTACATTCCTGGTTTTACATTAACGGTCACCATAGCTAATAGGGAAAAACAAAGCTTGTTGGCGCTGCTGCAGTTTTTCCATGAGGGAACAATTGCCATTATAACATTTGAGAAATGCCCAAGTTTCCTAGTGCAAACTCACACCATATGTGCAAAAGGTAAGCCCGAGGCACGATCTCATGAAAACTTGATGGTAAGCCACTGAGTTAGTTTTGATATGTGCGCTGTAGAGGGAATAGCTGGAATTTAAAACATCAACGATGATATTTTAGGGATTAAATTACCAGTTGGTTTATGGGAGTTTGAGGAGAAGTGACTCTGTGGGGTAAAACTACAAAGCATAATGGGACTGGGAAAGAGGAACTGGTCTTAACCAGTGTAAAATTTCCAGATGTTTCCACTCTGTGATGTATGTTGGTCCATTGGTTTAAAAAGTACTTTGATTACCTATAAAGATGGATGCTACCATGGTGTGCAAACTTTGTTTTTAGAAGAAACCCTAGTCAATAACTTATACCAGCACAAAAATTGTTTTTATGCAATGGTGTAGCTGTGTTTGAGAAAGTATTTCCATTAAAATATTATATGCCTGGTTGTTTATAGCACAGCTATCATTAAGGACATCCAAAATTATAAGAATGAGTTTGAAGACTAATCTTCTTGCCTTGCTTCACAGGTTAATAGATTGCAAGGCCAGAAGGGGCTACTGTGATCATGTAGTCTGACCCGCTGTATAGCAGGCCATAGAGTCTTCCCCAAAATAATTCCTAGATCATATCCTTTTAGAAAAATATCCAATCTTGATTTAACAATGGTCACCACTTAGAATGGCACAAAGTGAGAATGTGTGACACACATGTTTCTGGGGAGAAAATACAGCTTTAGCTGATCCCTGAAGGCAAGAAAGTGACACACATACCATCCCCAAGAAGTTATTGTTGGGAAGCTAATATGAACAGATAGGTCTTTTGTTCTGAAAGTGCAAAATGCCTTGGCCACTTTAATCTTTTATGGAGTGGATAGTAGCAGAGAGTCAGCTACAAAGAAGGGCTGAACTCTTACCAGCTTACAAGCTTCATCAAAGGTATCATTAACAACAGTTTCTGCATGGAGCACAGCTTTCTTGCTAGGTCATGGTCAAGGAGAGAAAGATGGTTTCTGAGATAAGCCAGGCTAAAGCTCCTTAAAGGCCTTGATGATCAAGATAAGAAATTTAAATTAGATTCACTATCAGGCAGAGTGCACCAGGGTCATCTGTTCTCCACACCCTGGGTTGTTTAGAATAAAGGTGGTCTCACATTTTATCATCTGGAGAGTCTTCATGGTATCACTTGTCAATACGAAGCAAAACACATTGCATTTGTAGTCTTGAGGCTTGACTTTTGCAGAGGCCACGTTTACGTCAGAAAGGAAGAAGTGCAACCTCCTGGTCAGCTAAAACATGATAAAATGCATTTCTGGCTACTGATGCCATTTAAATGCCCAGGAGCGGAATCCTAAAAGTACCTAAGACTGCACACCACATTTCACTATGAATTAAGTTTTAGCGATGATTGTGATGCCAGCATCTCGGCCTGGCAATGAAGAGTAGTTTCTAAAAATTCAACAGGTATGGGAATTCTCCCTTCTCCATCTGCTGCCAGTCCAAAACTGAAGATCAGTATCCTTTGATGGTAAATCACCACTCTCAATGGCAAATATGGCTGTGACTACAAGAAACTGTACAGGCTAAGGTTTTAGGAGACTGTGAGATAATACAATTGAGTGGCTAAGATAGTTTTAAAAAAAAAAAGTGTGACCTCAGTGATTTACTGCATAGACAGACAATAGCTTCCGTGCAAGGGAAACTGTATGTTTGTATTTATATGAACATACACCTATCTGCAAAGCAGCAACATAATATTACGTACAAAGCAGCTGAAAATCATTGTTCTTTGTATTCTTAACCCTTCTATGTTTCCCTCCTCCTCTCAATATCAAAAGGGGGGAAAGGAGAGGTGGAAGTTATGTAGTTCATAACCTTAATCCAAAATCTGGGAGAAAGAGTAGTGACAATGCTATCTTGGAAACAAAACATTTAACATTCACATTTACTAAATGCCTCATTTGACAGCTGTAAGACTTTTATCTATTTAAGGTATTTCTATGGCCCCACATCACTGCAGTATCTGGGCACCTCACAATCTTTAATGTATTTATCCCCTCACCCCAATACTCCTGTCAGGTAGGGCAGTGCTATTATTCCCATTTTACAGATGGGGAATGAAGGCACAGAGAGACTGACTTGCCCAGGGTTACACATGATGTTTGTGGTGTGGGGCAGGAACTGAACCCAGGTCTTCCACAGCCTAGGCTCCCCTTTTAAACTACTGGACCATTCTTCCTCCCGTGTGAAGAAGTTGACGTAATTATGCCTCAATTTAAAAAAAAATGAGAAAAAGTAGCACAGAAACAAGAAGTCTGATTTAATGCAGCAAAAAAACAGTATTTTGGCAAATTCAGCTGCTTGGTAGTTATTCACTCATGACTACACAATTAAATTTGTTTCAGTCCATCTAGGGGAAAACACAAACTGCAGAAACTTTCCATAAAGTGACACATAGTTTTTTGTTTTTTTTTTTTCTTTCTATAAAAAACTGAAAGGGCAAATTCATGAAATCAAATTAAAATTTTTGTCTTTTCTCTTACTTTTCACTAGTCTGCAAATAACCTAAATATGCATTTCTCCAAACAGTTGCCTTGAAATATTTCAGGTAAGATGTCAGAGACTGGTAGGCTTAAATATAATAGTACACCTCTATCCTGATATAACGTGACCCGATATAACACAAATTTGGATATAACGCGATAAAGCAATGCTCTGGGGGGGCGGGGCTGCGCGCTCCAACGGATCAAAGCAAGTTCGATATAACGCGGTTTCACTTATAATGCGGTAAGATTTTTTGGCTCCCGAGGACAGCGTTATATCAGGGTAGATGTGTAATAAACTAAACTCTTCAGGGCAGGGACTCTTTTTTTTAGATAGCACAATGGAGTGCCCCTTAGACACTACTTAGGGTTGCCAGGTCCCTGAAAACTGGGTACCTGGCAACCCTAAATGAACACAGAAGCCAAAAACCGGACTGTCTGGATAAAAATCGGGCAGGTAGCAACTTTAGTTGACCTATAGCATGGTGTGAAAAAGCTGGTGATCTGCGGAAAGCCTGGAGTATGGGAGCCAGAAAATGAGAGATGAAAAGGTAAGTTGCACCATAAATGTACTGAGTGCTCCTCTGACACTGATTATTTGAGGCTTTAGCTTGACATATTAATACATTAACTACCTATTTGCAAGTGCTATGGAAAGTACGCTCTTTCAAGAACACCGTCCCTTTACACTGCTGCATAGAAGTTTCATAAAAAGCAGCAGTGGAAGATTTAATAAAATAGCTACTGTGCCATAGTGTAGCACAAGGATGTTATGTATTGGAGTTCTAATGTCAAACTACTGAATGTCCAATACTGACTAATGATATCATGAGAATTCCTGGATGGCTATATCCGTACACTGCATGTTTTCATATGTATAATACAAAGGAAGTGTGTGTTCGTTTTAGATTGAAGCTGTTAAAAATTTACAAAATTGCAACTGATTTTTTTAATTTAATTACTGCAGTAGTAGCCACTGAATATTCATATCTTGCCTTCTCCCTGTTCATTCTGTGCAAATAGTTCAATTTGGAAATTGCATGGCAGTGTTTAGCTTTACTAATACTTTTGACACTGTAAAGTAACGACATGTATGACCTAAACTTTACATTGTTTAAGACGTAAAACAAATGTACTTTTACAACTTGAACATGTCTAGAGCGCCTTGGCTGCTATTCAGATTGTGTTTAAAATGCATCATCTAAACACTTAAGCTGTAGTGTAAACCTAGCTTATGTCAGCAAAATTTATGTCACTCGGATGTGAATATTCCACCCTCTGAGCAAGGTAAATTACACCGACTTAAGCACTCATGAGCATAGCGCTATGTCGGGGGGAGAGGTGGTTTTATTATGCCTCGTTATCTGTATCATGTATCGGTACAGCTGTACCTCTGTAGTGCTGTACATATAAATATAGCCTTAAAGGAATGGCTTTCCAAGCTCTCTTCCCAACACTGTATTGCGATATCTGTAGTTGACTTGTCCTGATTACTGTGCAGTAGCATATTAAGGCCTTAATCTGTGTTCTCTGGTGGAACAAATGCTTTGTTTTTATCAGTATTGTTTATTTTTACAGCAGTTAAGAAGTTGATGTTGGCAGAAGAACAAACAGTAGAAGATATTTTTTCAGACAAGCAGATGAAACCATTTTTAGGCAGTTATTTTCTATTATAACTTTTATATATTTTAAAATCTTCAATAATAAGAAACTGGAAACCAGATTTGGGTTGGGGGGGAGTGGAGATGTACATTGTTGCCATGTACGTTTTCTCTTATTTTTTTATTTCCTCTGACTTAAATATTCCAGCAGTAAAATGAAACCAGTTCTATATATTAAGATAGTATCAATAACTGCCTTACAAATTTGCAGATGTGTTCTCTCTCAGATGTTGGAGAAATCAGACAGAATACATTCCCCTCACTTAATGGTTTTCCAAAGGGGGGGACAACGCGTGGGTTGTACAATAACATCACATTTTTAAAGATAAGGCTCCTCTGCAGTTCGATTCCCTTCTGCCTTTCAAAGATAAAATACATTTTATAAAAAGGACACTGGATTTTGACTACATGCAACTGATATTTCCTGTTCCAATAAAAATCAGAGGTCTCTACTGCAAACATACATTAATTCTATGTTTCAAGGTTGATAGACTAAAATGTGGTGGTATTTTCATTTTTGATAGTTATTTATTTATATTACTGTAGCTCCTACGAGCCCTAGGTATGGACCAGGACCGCATTGCGGTAGGAGCTGTACAAACAGAAGAAAACAGGGTACCTATTCGCAAAAGTTGCTGCAGGACGGTGTAACTAACATCTATTGCCAGTGAGTCCCCTTGGCCTCCTGGGTGGATATACCCTAAGGGAGCAAGTATTAATATTCCCTTCATTTTCTCTCATAAATCTGTCTCCTTAGTAGAAAATAAGTCCTGATGGAGCCCGATAGAACCTCTGTCAGGAAGCACTGAATGGGCACGTTCCATGCCTGCCCTGACTACATTGCCTTCCCAGCCATAGAATTGTCAAACTCAAAAATCCCAAAAATCATGATTGGGTTAAACTTTTTTGTAAAATACATTTTGGGCTCTTTTTACATACCTTCTGGGTTTTGACTCTTTCAGAGGGTGCACTCATTTTACATTTTTCAAGCTTTTCTCCTCTGCTGGAATGGATGGAAAGGTACTTTTTTTTTTAAAATGGAAACTGAGGTTCTCATGTATTTACTTGACTCCAGAGGCTGGGGCTTTCAGAAATACACCAACTTCATATCTTGAAGTTTCAGAAACACGATGACTGAGACTAGTGATAAAATTGCAAGAGTTGGCAACGCTGCAGCCCATGCTTCCCACTTCCTGGATGGTGCTAGTCCCTTACTGCTGTTTGGCAGGGACTAGGTTGGGGCAGCTTCACACCACACTCCTTGGCTCCCTTGTGAACTTTATGCCATTGGCAATCTCCACCAGGGTTTACATCAGCAAATGCGTAAGACAGCACAAACTCTGGTGAATCTAGCCAGGTGTATGGGTGAAATTCCAGGTGAAGTTTGATATTTTCTTCCAAAACATTTATTTTAAGGCAGCGCATCTTTATCTTTCTGTCAGGGCAGTGAAACTAAACATAGCCTGATAAAATCCTTCAATAGCATTCAGAAGGTGTATTGGTGAAGGCAGAGTTGGGGAAAAAAACAGATTTTAGTTTGTTTTCCAGTGGGTAAAAATACCTAGAAGTGTGTCATTTAGACAGCCAGCCAGAAACTTTTTTTTTCCTCTTCCATTTTTGACACTGTAGTGAAGCTATAGTTGCAATTCCCCAAATATTTTCTCACACTCATTCCCTCTGGAAAAAACAAGACAGTTTTACTATAAGTTCATTGCACACCCAAATGTGTATAATATCTTTAGTTAATAAAGGCATACATTCACTACCCAAGAATCATTAAAACTAAAAGTTATATTGGTTAAATGCTGTGTTCTGTGTATTTCACTTATTAGCATGTCTAATTTTTAAAGAGAAATAAACTTTGGGAAAACTTTTCTAGTAATTCAGGTAAGAAAATTACTGCTCCCAAAGTGATGTAAATATCACATTCACTGTTGTCTTAACTCTGCTTTTTTCAGATTACAAACTTTGTACTAACAGAAAAAGTTAGGAGTGGGTTGGTTTAGTGGGTCAGACAGGCCCAGGGGGCTAAACTGGGTCTTTTTCAGCCAAACATCAGTGCATTTAATCAACTCTGACTATTGTGTACAAGCCTTTCTCCTCCTCCTTCCCCAAAGCTGTAAACAAAATAAAAATGGGTATTCTGTTGCGTTATGCCATAACATTTGTCCTTTGCTAAGACATTAAAGGGATTACTACAGTGCAAAAATTACTTTGTTACGGATCTATGGTCTGGATCCTGACATTATGGCTTGGAGTGGGGGAGGCTCCATGCAGGCCCCGGGGTCTGACCGCACAGACCACATATTAGGCACTAATATAATAGAAAAAAAATTAGAAGTAGTATTTATGTGCAGAATTTGGAAACAAAATTGCAAAGTTCCTTTGACATTCTGTACATGAAATTGAAAGAAGTGGAACTAATCATACAGTACTGTGAAATGAGCACACTGGGTTTTTTTTGTTTTTGTTTTTTGTGTTAGTTTTTGTAATTTCCAAAACACATATACTAAGTTGCTCTAGGGAATTTTATCAGAAAATTCCCACCAGTGTTATCACCTGTTCTGTAGTTAGTTAAATGTAATTTTTGTGGCAAAATTGCTGGAGACTCGTGGAGCCTTATCAGTGGGAATGGTTTAGGTTTTTTATTTTTATTTTTGTTGTATTTCTTAATGTAGACAAAGCTTTATTGGGGCATCTTGGTGGCTTAAGAGACCTGCTAAATTTTCCATTGACAACACAGAATTTGATTGTTCACAGCACATTCTCCTAACATGGTGTTTAGTGTGTAAATATTCTAGTCACTCTGTTAGGGATTCTTTAATAAAATTAATATTCTGTTGTAGCCAAAAATATTATATTTTCAGTAGTACTGGACAACAATGGTATTCTGACAATTTTATTAATAAAAGACTGAAAGTATAGTGGTTCTAACAAAATTTTAAATTTGTAAAAGTAAGTCAATTGTGCTCTAGTAGTTGTACCTCATCTCCCCCCAGTAAATGCTCAGTACCCAGGCCGTAGGACCTGGCCAGAGGGAGGGATCTAAGTCTAAGTCTCACTGGAACTTGGATCCCTTTTGTAGTGTGGATGCAGTTCGCGGTCAGGTCACCAGACTCGTGTCCAAAGAGTCTGCCAATACTATCCCACAATCCCATGGGACACTGTTTGTTGGCCTTTCTGTCCCAAACTAGCCAGTTGATGTCGAGGAAACAAGGAACCCTCCTGGTTCAAGTACAGATGCTTGGGGTTTAACCCTTCCATTTTTTTCTGACTGCTGAACTGGAAATAGATTGAACCGTCTACTGCGTTGATTATGGTCAGTGACAAGAAGTCCTTTGCCAAATGTGCTGCTGCCGCGTCACAAGATGACAGTCAGATGGTAAATTTCTGGTGTGAGGCAAGCAAGACGTTCAGCTTCAGTAAGAATTCCAGAAATGATCATGTGTACCAAGAAATAGTGGAGAAGCTGGCAGTGTTGGGGATTCAGTGAATTGGTGACCAATGCAGAGCACGTCCAATGCAGTAGCTGAAGTTGTGTATCTTAGATTGATTTCCTCCCCCCCTCTCCCCATGTAGACCAGCCCTTTGACTAGGTGCTTGGAACAGTGACTAGCACTGACCCCACCCCACCCCCAATGATTGCCTGATCAGTTGGGATGGTGGCCTTCTGACCCTTTAATCTAATAATTTAGATTCTGGAGGGGAGCCAGCAGTTACTGGCTCAGGCTAGCAAAGTGACTCTGGTGCTCATGCCCCTGTGAATCTGTTTGAAGGAAATGGGAGTACAGCAGCTGAGGTGGGGAAGAACAACATCTGCTACATGGAGTTGGTGCTAATCATTCTGCATCAGGAGGGGAGTCAGAGTAGCTGGGTGAGTGAATGAATTGGGCTGGGGTGTGGGGAGAGGAATGGGGAAACCTCATAGGGTAGGGGGTTTGCAGAAGAAATGGGAAAGGCTGTGTCAGAGGAAAATGTGTGGGGGGGAAAAATGGCATGGCATGGGAAGGGGATAACTAAATTTTGTCACGGGAAATAAGGGAGTTTTCTCAAATTTGTGCTTGGGGATGGGTCTATGGAGTGCTTTGGACCTGGTTTAGATAGCATTTTGAGATCTACTGATGAAGAATGCTCCATATATGCTGGGTATTATTTATTAATTATAACTTATACATTAAATGTAAGCAT
Source organism: Trachemys scripta elegans (assembly GCF_013100865.1). Taxonomy (NCBI): domain Eukaryota; kingdom Metazoa; phylum Chordata; order Testudines; family Emydidae; genus Trachemys; species Trachemys scripta. The sequence continues at coordinate 214,194,379 of NC_048298.1, forward strand.
AAATATCTGTTTCTGTGGAAATGAGGAGTATTCCCATTTGCTTTTGCTTTTCAAACTTAACAGTAATAAGGAAGATATTATTTTGGAAGAAAAAAGTTGTAAACCTTGTGGGAGGTAGACTCCCTCATGCTTGTTTCACAGGTCAGTAACTCATCCAAAGTGCTAAATATATGTTTATATTTACTCTTACATCTGCTACCCCAAATAAGACTGTATAGCAAATTATAAAAGTGAAAGCATGTGTGACTATTAAACACCAAAATCTGAAGTATGAATAATTATTTTCTCCCCCTCTCTCTTTTCCAAGCTAATCTGAAAATCTAAGGGCTATTTGAGCCATTTACTCACATTTGTGAGCCGTTCCTCATTTGGGTTTTCCCCCATTGACTCCAATCTCTGGTGAATAACGGCTTACCAATGTAAGGGATTCACAGACTGGTCCTAAACTTGGGACACTTCATTTTCACTACAAGTCTTAGTAATAGTTTAATGTTCCAGCCTCAAAGTTTTTGATGTTTTATTTCCCAGGGTGAAGTACCACTGTATGTATTGGGCCACAGAGTGCCATTCTTATGCTATTGAGTAATACCTTACTTGGTGAGTAGCATGATTGCTTTAAGAACTAAATGCAAAGGCCATTCAAGTCAATGGTAGTAGGGTACTATTCAGTGAGAGTGGCAGAACTTGGCTCATATTGTGGCTGTTAAGAACTCTATTCTAGAGAGTAACTTAAATTTCAGTAATATTCTTTCCAAAGTACAGTGCCACTTTATCTGCAATATCTGTGGAACAATTAACTTGTGTTAGCTTTCACTTTGTTTTTTACTGAGCCTGAAGACCTGCAGATATGGTGCTTTCCCGAATGAAATTCATTTTTTACCCTTGAGTCATAGGAGACACTCTGTCCTAGAAACAGATAGACCAATACTGTATTCCATTTTAGCATAGAGCCACTCACTAACCGGGCTGTTCGGAATTAAATTTGGCGACTTGCCTGGATATATTCTGTTTTTTAACAAGTACTGCTTTGTGCTTTAGCACCCTGTGCTCCCACCCCCAACTTTGTAACTGGAGGGAGGAACAGAGGGAGGGAAACAAAACAACAACAACAAAAGCAGCTGTTAGAAAGAAAATGGGGAGAGAGAGAATGAAAAGATTGGGGAAGAAGAAAATAATTCTTCCACATCAGCTGTTAAAGTTATTAGAAGAGGAAGGCATCGTTTTAAATCAGATCACTCTTATTTAATATTGAGAAGGCTCTTGAATGTCTTTGGTTATATTGGTAAATTAAAATATACTAGTAATTTTTAAGGTGTACAGCTCCATTTCCAGTGAAATCTTTGAACCTTTGTTTACCAGGGAGCAGAGCCTGTGCTAAAACAACAGTTGAAACAAATTCAGATTTAGGAACCTCTTTTTAAAATTCATAAGTATGAATTCCAAAGTAACTTTTTTACTCTATTTTGTGGGTGGAGGTGTCTCGCATTGAGGAACAAAAGCTTATTATTGATTTGGATGAAAAAATCCTAGCTTGACAAAGGCCTTGGACAGAAACAATAGTCATAGCATGTAGCTTGAATGTGCTTTTCATTTGAGTTTCAGATTCAGAGCATTTAATCCCTGGCGCTTTTCCTTGGGCAATTGACAGTGATTATTTTTGCCAGAATATATGTTCATAGAATATCAAAGTAGCTGAAAGCAATAACATGTGAAGGAGAGCAATGCTATGCCATTGGTAAGCTATGTATAGTCAGTATGTTCTTGATAAACCAATAGAAGAAGATAAATTGTACTTAAAAAAATGCACAGATGAAATGATGGCTAACAAACTGGTACTGAGGCTGGATAGCATCACTGAAAAATGCTTGGCTGTTTGCCCAAAAGATGCTGATTTAAATCCATCCCTTGAACAGAATATCTGTGAGTCATCCTGATTAAGTGTTCATAAAATACTAAAATTAATTGACTTGAAATGGTTGCCCATTAGGCTGTAGGTTTATATTGCCCATTAGTGGTTGAATGGCACAGTGAAGGTTTTTATATATATAAAATTCTGTCTTCCTTGTAACTGATATGTAGGAAAGTTGCAAAGCTATGATCTCTTCTATATATACCACTGAGAACATCCTACCAAGTGTGATCTTTTCAAGGTATAAGTTATGTGCAAGTAAAACAAATCCTTTTGGTTGATACTGTGTATCTGGATCTAGTTCATGACGGGAGGATAAATGGGAATAACCACCTTTGGCTTTATATAAATATAATTTCACAGGTATGCACAGATTTTGGGGAAACTTTATTATAGGGGAAAAAATTAGCAGGCTCCATTTTAGTTTTTATGCTAAAAATAACTTCCTGAGAATGGGGTAGAGCAGCCAGGAATTCCATTCTTAATATTTTATGTAGATAACTTTCAACACACACTGCAAAATTAAAATACAACCACCATTAGTCAGTATGGGCTTGGTCCCTATGAGGTGCTGAGCACCTCGAACTGCACAGGGTTGGATGCTATCTTAACTAAATGCGGTTTTGTTTAGTCAAAAGGGAAGATGACAAAGTGGAAATAAATTAAAACACAATCTTTAAAATAGAGAAACAAAAGGGAAAAAAGAGAGGCTTTCCCCCACCTCCTTTGCAGTTTGAGTAAAGCAGTGGAGAGAACTTGCTTCAGTAGTCCAAATTGAAAATGTAGAGCTATGGACTCATTATATATTGAACTATCGTACAATATTTTAAATGTTGGTACCTTAAAAAGGGGGGAGGGGCTGTTTCCAGTTTATAGTCAAAGCTAATCCACTTCAGAATGAAAATTTGTCTGAACTAGGCTGTATGCTTCAAAATAGTTAAGTACAATGTTAACCTTTTCCTTTAAAAGTGATCTTCCAATTTGTTTATAAACAACAATTCTTTTAAAAAAATCTACAGTATTGAGAAGTAGGGATATGGCCGAACTACTTATTTCACAGCAAAATATATGCTAAGGGAGCAATAAGGTTGCAAAGCAAAGCACCTTGAAAGTCAGAAAATAGAAAAGGCTGCAGGGACATAAGAACATAACACAAGAACAGCCATACTGGATCAGACCAAAGGTCCATCTAGCCCAGTATCCTATCTTCTGACAGCTGCCAATGCCAGGTGCCCCAGAGGGAATGAACAGAACAGGTAATCATCAAGTGATCCATCCTCTGTCGCCCATTCCCAGCTTCTGGCAAACAAAGGCTAGGGACACCTGCCCATCCTGGCTAATAGCCATCGATGGACCTATCCTCCATGAACTTATTGAGTTCTTTTTTGAACCCTGTTTTAGTTTTGCCCTTCACAACATTCTCTGGAAAAGAGTTCTATAGGTTGACTGTGTGTTCTATGAAGAAATACTTCCTTTTGTTTGTTTTAAACCTGCTTCCTATTAATTTCATTTGGTGACCCCCTAGTTCTTGTATTACGAGAAGGAGTAAATAACAGTTCCTTATTTACTTTCCCCACACCAGTCACAATTTTATAGACCTCAATCATATCCACCCCTTAGCCATCTCTTTTCTATGCAGAAAAGTCCCAGTCTTATTAATCTCTCCTCATATGGCAGCTGTTCCATACCCCTAATCATTTTTGTTGCCCTTTTTCTGAACCTTTTCCAATTCCAATATATCTTTTTTGAGATGGGGTGACCACATCTGCCTACACTATTCAAGACGTGGGCGTACCATGGATTTATATAGAGGCAGTATGATATTTTCTGTCTTATTATCAATCCCTTTCTTAATGATTCCCAACGTTCTGTTCACTTTTTTGACTGCTGCTGCACATTTTGTGGATGTTTTCTGAGAACTATCCACAATGACTCCAAGCTCTCTTTCTTGGGTGGTAACAGCTACATTAACTCTACCGTCTTGTGCATATACTTTTTGATAGTCTTTATTTACACAATCACTTCCTCTTATTTCTGCACTACACCTGCCTCATTCAATGTGCATTAGACAGTGGTGCAGTGAATAAGGAAGGAGTGCAATACCTTTATACAATTTAAGCCTACTGAAATGGAAATTGATGAAGACTGTTGACAGTACAACTTATCTCTGCCAAAATTTAAAAAAAAGGCTCTTTTACCTCTAAGTTAAATGCATGTAATATTAAATAAATGAAATATTTAAATTATTTAAATAAAATATTGTTGCTTAATCCTCGCTATTCAATAAGTGCAATCTAGACCCATTCACTGCATACTGTGAGGGCCTGATCCTGTGCATTGAAGTGAAAGGCAAAACTCCTATTGACTTCACTGGTGCAGGATCAGGGCTTCAGTGAGGTCCTGTGGAAACAGCAATGTGTGATTGTTCTATCATCATTAGGAAGGATTAAATTTTTATTGTAAGAGGTTATAAATGTTGATTTTACTGTACAAACACAAACTGATGAAAAAAGATTTTCCATTGATTACAATAGAAATTTACAGATAGGAAAAGTAAGAAAAATGCTGCTTTGGAACTTATTAGGAGTTTGATTTAAGGCTGTTTACTTTGTATATGTTGATAATTTGTGTTAATGCTTTAACAGTTTGAATCTCAACATCTACTGCTATTAAATAATTGTCTGACCCCTCCATAATTTCACACAACTGTGAAACTTTAAATCAATAAAAATAAAAAGCCTAACACCATAATTTTGCACAACTGTGAAAATTTAAATTATTAAAAAATCAATAAATGCTTAAAAAATGATATTATCCATCTAAATTACAAACAAAAATCAAATCAGCCTAATCAGAATGCATTTGAATAAAGGGGCAGGCTTAAGGTTTCATGTGCAATCTTAATGTTGGCATTTCCTGACTTCTGAATGATTGATTTTGCAACATTTTCAAGATAATTTTTAATAAAATGGCATACAATTGTTTATATTTTAACCTCCATTATCTGTCCATAATGTTAATTTGTTGTGCTCCCTTTGTCATAGTTTGGCTCTGAGTGAGCACATCTGGCCATTTCTGGAACTGGCTTAGTACATTCCATTTGATGCTTGAGTGTAATTTGCAGCCGGACAGCAGGCCAGTGCTACACTGAATTCCTGACTTTAAGATAGTTTCTTTGGGAAATTGATCTGCAAGGAATTCTCTATAGCCTGTTTTTCCCAAGAGATTAATTTCTAATCAACCAGACACGCAGGCTAATTTTCAGGTTTAAGGATGCTAATCAACCATATCTATTCCCATGTATTGTTACATAGACCTAATACAAGGTACTAGCACTAAACTCATCTCCTAAAAGAGATGCTCAGGCTACAAAGTTAAGTGCTTTCAGAGAGACTTTTAAATTAAGAATTCAGCTGCAGTACATGAATGCCAGAAATTTATTCATCAAGAATATCTTGAGGTAGGTCAAAGATAATTACTAAAAAGGCTTTCTTGAATTTTATTTTAAATTGTAATTGGTTCTAGGCTGGGGAAAAAATTCTCCTGCCTAATAACCAAAAACAATCTAGATAAGTGACATTGAATGACTTCTCACCTAACATGCTTCTCTCCTGCACTTGGCCATGCTGGTTTGTAAAGTCCAGGTCCAGCAAAGTACTTAATTATGTGAGTATATCCTGCCAAAATAGGACTACTTTTATCCTTAAAGTTACACATGTACTTTGCTGGATCTGGTGTAACTGCCCCAAAAGCATTTGGTTTGAGGCTGTTACGTGAAATGGACAGCTTATTTGTAAGCAACACTAAATGACAGAAGAAATTAATGTTTTCAGTGTTTTTGCAGCTGTCAGTCCCAGGATATTAGAGAGACAAGGTGCGTGAGGTAATATCTTTTACTGCAGTGTTTCCCAAACTTGGGATGCCGTTTGTTTAGGGAAAGCCCCTGGTGGGCCGGGCTGGTTTGTGTACCTGTCGCGTCCGCAGGTCCGGCCGACCGCGGCTCCCGCTGGCCGCGGTTCGCTGCTCCAGGCCAATGGGAGCCGCTGGAGGCAGCGGCCAGTACGTCCCTCAGTCCGCGCCACTTTCCGCAGCTCCCATTGGCTTGGAGCTGCGATCCGCGGCCAGTGGGAGCTGCGATTGGCCGGACCTGTGGATGCGGCAGGTAAACAAACCGGCTTGGCCCACCAGGGGCTTTCCCTAAACAAGCGGCATCCCAAGTTTGGGGAACACTGTTTTATTGGATCAACTTCTGTTGGTGGAAAGGACAAGCTTTCAAGCTTCACAGAGCTCTTCTTGACCTTCTTGACCTGTAGAAGAGCTCTGTGAAGCTTGAAAGCTTGTCCTTTTTACAAACAGAAGTTGGTCCAATAAAAGTTATTACCTCACCCAGCTTGGGTCTCAGAAGAAATGGACGGCATTTTAGCCTGCTACTGTCCAAATTCCTTCTCTGACTCTGCTCATCCAGATGTGCCCACACTGTACTTTGAGAGGAGAGCATATTGCTCTTCCAATCGGTATGCTACCTCTGAAACACAGAACAGTATGTAACTAGTGTTTGGGGTGACTAGAAGGCTAATAAACCAAGAGTCTAATGTTCATTTTCTTTCTTCAAAGAGATGTGCTGGTCACTTGATGTACCCCAGATTTCTAATTGCAGATGAGATCAATAGCTTGTCCTTTGGGGAAGGGACATACAGCAGACATGTACCATAACTGTATGGTTTAAAACTTATTTGGCTATTAAAAAATTAGAACCATCACATGTTCTTGTCAGGCAGACATTTTGGTTGTCCTTGACCAGTCAACTTTTTTTTTAAGTAGTAGCCTGATTGCCACAATAGTAGAAAAACTTGTACTGATATTTTTGGTACATCTGAGTCTCTTCTAGAAATCTTCCTTGTGCTAAATCTAATTTCTGCAAAATCTATCATACGGCACAGTTAATAATTTGAAAAGTAATAAATACAATTCCTTTTACTGAGCTAGATTCTTGAAGAAAATTCTAGGTCCAACGCAAGGAAAACTGGCAGTAGATTTGGATTTTTCCCCCTTCCGCTCCATATTGATATCACTCCAGTGACTTCAGCGGAATTTTGCATTTCACATCAATACATACCAAGAGGTTCAGGTTTTGTTTATTTAATATTTGCAATTATAAATGTAAAGGACCAGATATTACTACTATCTTCTACATTTACCTTTCTGACCTAATGACCTTACACACATCAAGATCATCTTTTTGAAGAAACAAATCCTAGATGGGATTATCACTCATCTGCAAGAAACACAAATGAAGAATCAACATGATAAAAATAGCTTTCTGTGCTGCAAAAATGGAAAGGACACTGACATTTTACACTAATAAAAAGTGCATTGTTGGACTTTCCTTCCTCTTTCTCCTGTTATCTTTAATTGGCCTCTTCAGTAAATTTTTCTAAAATTTACATGCATTTCCTTCTTCTGCTCTTGACCAGCTGGCATAAGCTATTTACCTACACAGTTTGATTCCCCAGAGAACATTTTTGACTTGTCTAGCAAAACCAAAAAATGTGATGTTTCCAGCAGCCAGGCAAAACTGATGCCAAAGTATTGTATGCAAAGGCACTGAGAGGTATGGAGGATGACAAGGGAGTAATTCCATCTTGTATAACATTGTTTGCCTGGGAAAGCAGAATTTGCTGCCTCCTGCATGCAATCTTTTTAGCTATAGATGCTTCCCATTTTTCCATCTTCTCTCTAGGACATGAATCCACGTGGGAAAACCTGCAAATTCAGTCCTTGTAAAGCAGAGGCAACAGCATCTGATTGTAGCACTTGGAAGATGTACAATTGCAATGCTGCATACTAGGATTTCTTTATAACATTTCTTAGTCTTCTTTTTCCCAGTGAAGCATTAACACACATTCTGCAACATTTTCTACAGTGTGTGTTATAATTGGGTGTAACACATTACTTTATACTGTACATTTTAGAAAAATTTCAGCTATTAAAATGAAAAATGAATGAACACTTTCGTCTTACATAAAAGAAAATGGCTGTGCTAAATTGTGACACCCACAGGACTGTGATGGGGGCAGCGCAGAGACGCACCTCCTTATGGTGAGTTTGAGCAGAAGATGTTCTCAAGTACCACCATATGTTCCAGAGAGTATAGGGAAGACATCCCTTCAGGTGGTGCAGCATACTCCATTCTCTACAGGAATGTGTGTGTTGAGGGTGGGCAGGTACTGACAGGGAAGTATTCAGTGTGAATAGAATTCAAGAATTCCTGGTTCTGTTCTTTAATCCGATATATCACATATCCCCCAAGTTTTTTTCAAATTTCATAAATGTTATTTATTTATTGCAAAAAGTGACTTTTTAAAAAAAAGAATCACAAACATCCAGATATTGAGTAATACTTCGCAGGAAGTAATTTCAAATTATGTTCAAATTTTAAGAGAAATTGGTCCAAATTTGTGGCAGGTACTTGCACTCTAAACCAAATATATTTTGAGTGGGTGGGGAGGATGGAAATTGCACTGCGAATATTTTGTCCTGCTCCAATTATGATTTAAGATGTTAAATTTTGTTTTTTGTCTTCAGATACCTAGATTCATGTACAGCTGTGCCCTGGATTAGAATACAGATTGTTTCCGTCACACAAACTTAATTAGAAGTAGTTATACAACCTAATTTTTACTACCCGATCAAAGTGTGCATATTGTACTGTATTCTCCCCCTCGGATCCTAAAAAGATACCTGTGTTTAATTTGTTTTTAATTCCCACTAAGTGTGCCAGGTGTGTTGTTCAAGCCTCTAGTTAACAGAAGAATGAAACTATCACTGTTAACTAACTTTTATCCAGATGGTGTCTGTGTGTATCTAAATTATAATATAGGTTCGTACATTACAAAGTTTGATGTTGGGTTAAGATGTTGTTTTTCACAATGGGAAATGGCTTTCATGGCAACTAAGTTTAAGGTTTTTAACCTACGTCTTTTTGCCTGTTGGTTGAGAATTGCCACACTAATTGCAGAGGGGTTAGTATGGCAGATATTTGTGGAGTATGTTAATATGGTGATTGTGCTGAGTGCTGCACAAGCCATGGGATTCCAGTCATGATTGGGTGTTTTGGGTGCCACCACAGTGCAAATAAAATTAATATTGAAACATTTAAGGGGCATAATCTTAATTATATTGCTTCCCATTTGTGTGTATGTGTATATGTAAGCAGAAAAGCATCTACCTTAGCAATCACTCTCTCCTAAACTAAAACACTGAATTTCCACACATGTGTTGAAGCAAACTTCTCTTTGTGCAATGCATGGTACTCGTGGCTGGAGTGTGTTCTTCTTTTCAAGTCTGACATGCAGTATATAACTTGGAAGGAAAAAAATAATCCCTTTTTAAGGAAAAAATAATAGCAGTTGTCTAACACTGCCTATCTAACCTAGCAAGTCAACTCCTGAGTTACTTGAGAAAGTTTTGTTCGACATTTTCGACATCTGAAAGTTTACTTCAGCCTTTTCACTTGATGGCATTAATTATTGAACATTGTTAAAGGGAAATTTTACATGCTATGATCTGTCCAAGAAGTACAAATAAAGTTTTAAATTGCTATCTGGTGTCATCTGGAACATTTTTACACGCATAATAGATGCTGAGTTACAAGAGTATGGATGTGATGAGTCATCCATTTGTCAGTTTTTCCTTTGGGATTTACATGTAGGTTCGTCATGGTCTCTCATAAGATGGATGACTCAGTAATGATTTATTAAAGAACTTTTCCTTTGGTTTTTCCATGTACTCATACAAGGTCTAGTACTGGTAGCTTTGGAGCATCCACTCCAAAATATTGAATATCCTTAACTCCTGCTGAATACTGCATTGATACAGTTTTTGCATTTAATAAGTGTGTATAATATTTAAGCAGTAACTGATGAGGCATAGAGCATTTCTGGGGGATTCATAATTGGCTCTGCAAGGTTCATGCCAGAGGCACAGCTGCATGTCAGTAACCTCAGCTGGACATTAATCTGGAGAAAATCCCTTGTATTGAGATTGATACTGTTTTATCATAAAATGAAAAATCAGAGGCATCGGGATTTTATTTTAAACAGTTGATGCAGTTTTAATTATGTGCAGGAATCAGTTCACTGTACATTAGCCAATCAGATTACTTGGTTCATCTCTCACTATCTTGAAATGTATCTTTTTCCTGGTCATGGCTGAGATCTTCACGTGTAGAAGAATTTGACTATGTACGAGTGTGAAACTAACTAACCTCTCCTTATTGTCCATGCTAAAAGAAATTCACAAAGTAAAATAACAAAATATAAATGAAGAAAAATACTTTGGATTTTTAAAAATGTATAATGTCTGGGACCAGGTGCCTGGGAGCTATGAACGCAACCCCACTCCTCACCACACTGTTCTTTGTTATATTCTTATTGTACAAAAGAAGCTGTGGTGATCCAGGGCTGTACATTTTAACACCATGGTCATCACCATACGTACAAGATGGGAAATAGACTTCCAGACCTTTAGTTCCAGACACCACCATCCTCTCTTTCTGAGGAGTTACAGGGGAAGCCAGTAAGAGGGTAAACAATATTGATAGGTATATAGACAGATGCGTAATATCCAGTGATAGGCACCAAGATTATTCATAAGGTCACCACACTCTGCATTCTACTCTCTGGTGTGTAAGTATACAACATACAATTCAAACACCTTATGGTTTGATAGATATGCACAAATATTTTACATATGCCACACAACTATATTAAAATCTGTGGTCAAGAGTTTTTTTTTTTTTTTTTTTTTTTTAATGGGTGCCTAAAAATAGGAGCCTACGCTGATATTTAAGCACTACCTTGACACTGGGTGTTTAACACTCTTGAAAATCAGTTTAAGCACCCAAATATGGATGTAGGAGCTAAACTTTTAGGAACCCATTTTTAAAAACCTTTGTATGTCTCCACCCTTTTTGACTTTTTGTGCAATAGAGTGCACATAAACACACATTTTCCAAGCAAACTCTGTTTGAAATTCTGAGTTTAAGGAGTTGTGGGATTAAGGGATTGATAGGAGAGCTGAGCGGTTAGGATCACAGTGCTGCATGTCCATGTATGGACTTTCACTGGATGGAAAAACTAGGGGATGGTGGAAAGATCTGGTCAGCTAATTAACTGTAAATGCCTGTAGGAGAGGTCTAGTGTATTTTAAACTATCTATTCCTGTGTGTGACAGCTTTGGGGATTTGTGGATGCCAGAAATCTGTGGATTGAAGCTGTTGTGTACTACCCTAAAGGACTAGGGAATCATTTATTTAAATGCAAAGTTATTTTTGTGAGAGCCATTTTTAAGTGATTTAACACATTGTAGTGTGGAAAAAACGACTTCTATGAGGAACTTTATATTTGAGTGCACTTTGGAGACTAACGCAGAATTAAACCAGCATGAACGAGAAACTTCCCATTGCAGTCAAATAGCATGATCTTATACAACGAGCCTAAAGATGGCAAAGGTTATTTTAAATAATTTCATATAATTTTAAACTATTGATCATTAAGATTGTAAGGATAATATTCTGAATCATAACTCATCTCTCTTATCTTGGATGTACACATACAGAATGTAATTGGAGACTGAGATTAAAAACTAATCAGCAAGGTAAGCTTCATTTCTTGTTCCCCTTCAGTCTTTGGAGTTAGCAGTGAATTTCAGTGGCCCCAATGATCAAAGACTAACACATCAACCTTCAAATCTTTATTTCTGTATCAAGCACTGAAAATAAAATAGCCAAGCCAATAATGCTGACTTATTAGAATAATAATTGCTGTTTGTCACTCAGACCACTCTTTAGTTTTACCATCTCATGTCAGGCTTCTGGAACATTCCTTAAAACAATGAGCTATTGTAACCATTTGCTATGTGCTTGTTGACATGTCTGCTAGTGAAAGCACTCTGAAAGACCAAATGAAAATAAATTTGTCTTTTAATATCCGATGAAACCTGCTGGAGATACATTACACTTCAAAGACTGTCGTCCTTTGAATACCTTTGGACACACTGAGCAACAAATTCATACAACAAAAGCAATTTAAAAAGCACAGAACTCATTTTTCCCTCCCGTGCTAGACTTGACTTACATTTCCTTAACCAGTCATGTCCAGTTGCATGATGCAAAGGGACTTATGGATAAGTGAGTGAAAAATAATCTATTAGGTAATCAACCACAATGGACTACTTGTTGTATTAATTTACGGGGTCTACGAAATGCTGAGATTAATTGATCCTATTAGTTTAGTTTACACTAATTGGTGCCTGGGCTTGCTGTGGATGTGCACATCTTCAGAGTTACCATAACTAAGACTTGGACTGTGGTGATCCTTAAACAACAAATATGTAAACCAGAATGGACCAGCTCTCTGGCCAGGACAGTACGAGATGCACCAATCTGGCCTAATTTGAAAGATACTCTTTGCATAACTTACTGAACCTCAGAAGAAAATTGTTATTTGCCGATCAAAGATATGTTGCTCTCTTTTTACAAAAGTAAATGGAGAGGCAGTACTTGCTTCCTCAGGATCTCCAGCTTCTAAAAAGCTTCAATTTCCAGCTGAGACCCCAAAGCAGTAATACTTACCCAATGTTCAAAGACAGTTAAACATGCTAGTTATGAATCCTTTGTGACTTTCCTAAACAAACAAAGTTTAGCAAGAATCAGTAAAGCCCTTCAGAACGAAAAGTAATAAGACATTTTAATGGGAACTTTTGGATTTGACAGAAGATTAGAACACACTTAATATACACACATAGCTTGCACCCCAAATTTGAGCTAATATACTTTAAACCTTTGATGGAGAATGTCTTCCATACAAACTGTCTACAACGAACTTACCACTTCACTGTCCAAAATGGGGTGTCTGATGTTTAAACAATGCTTTATACTCTTGCACTTACTTTGCTTACTTTTTTTTTTTTATAACACCCCTTTTAAATAAGTAAATATTTTGGGAGAGAATTAGTTCATGTTATTCTCTGAATACAGGAGTTGTTGTTGCTTGTGGGAGGTCCATGTTTCCTGGTCCAGTGTAGCAACACATCAAGATTAATGTCAGTATTTTTTGTTATTGATTTGCTGCATGTGACATTGGGCAAGTTGCTTGTCTCTGTTTCTATTTCCTTCGCTGTAAAATGTAGATAAATGGTACTACTTTTAAAACGTTTTTGAGATTTGTACATGAAGAATCCTATGTGTGCTCATTATAAGATAACTAAAACACCATCATCTCTAAAGTTTAAGGCATTGCATTGGGATTCAGGATTTCTGGGTTCTGTTCCTAGCTCTGCCACAGATTTCATGTGGGGTGTTGGCCAAGTCATTTAAACTTTGTGTGCCTCCATTCCCTGTGTGTAAAATGTGGATGGACAGCAATACTTTCTCACTCTTTATCAGTGTTGTCTCTTTAGACCGGTGGCGGGCAACCTGTGGCCCACGGGCCGCACGCAGCCCGTCAGGGTAATCCGCTGGTGGTAGGGCCGGTTCAAGGATATTTTGCGCCGTAGGCGAAACTTCCACCTTGCACCCTCCCCGTGGAGCATCGCTTATTATAAACTTTCAAAAATGAATACTGCATAATGTGGCATTGTTCATTAGAATTAATACAAGGGGGGGAAGTGGGGTCAGAGGAGATGATCACAACGCTCCCTTCTGGCCTGGGGGAACCTATGAGCAAGGAGGAGGCTGAGAATGCCCCCAGCTTGCAGGGTCTCTAAACATTCCCAGGCTCTGAGTACTTCGCCGTCTGGGGCGGACCCAGGGGTAAGGAGGGCAGAGCCGGGCTCTCCCCAGGAGCAGGTGAGGATCTCCCTGGGGATCAGGGCCAGCTCCCTGCATTGGCACAGTGCCACCGGGGGAGGGAGGGGGTTGGTTTTGGAAGTGGAACCTGCGCCAGCCTTTTACCCTCCGTTGCGCTGTGAGGTTTAGTTTCCCTTTCCCTCGCCCCAGGAGGTGGCTGCACCCGGCCCCAGACGCGGCGCATTGGAGGGCAAAGCTCACCTGAGCTCAGGACTGCGTCCTGCTTCCCCCAACGGCTCCATCCCTCGTCCGTGCTGGTCGCCGCGTCCGGCCAGCTGTCTCCTCCTTGCTCCACCGCAGGCTCCCACTGACCGTCCTGCACGGTGCCCCTCACTGCGGGGGCAGGTTTGTTATGGAGGCCTCGCTCCCCGCCCTGCCCCTCTCAGCTGACTTCCGTGACACCGGACACCGCTTTTTGGTGCCCCCAAATCTTGGTGCCCTAGGCCCTAGTTCGCCTAGTGGTTACACCGGCCCTGGCTGGCGGGCTGCGAGACAGTTTGTTTACATTGACTGCCGCAGCTCCCAGTGGCCGTGGTTCACTGTTTCCCAGCCAATGGGAGCTGCGGGCGGCCGTGCCTGTGGTCAATGTAAACAAACTGTCTCGCAGCCCACCAGCGGATTACCCTGATGTGCTGCGTGTGGCCGCAGGTTGCCCACCACTGATTTAGACTGTAAGCTCTTTTCGGGAAGGAACTGTATCTTGCTGTGAATGTGCGGTGCCTAGTGCAATGGGGCCTGATCTAATTTGGGGCCTCTAGTTCCTACTGCATTAGAAGTAATAAATAAGGAAGAAGGGTCTTGTGGGGAAAGTATGTATTTTGAAAAGACACAGTTACAAGAGACAAATATTCAACATCCTGTTGACCATTAGGAGTAGTTGTAAAAGAAATAATCGGAGTGTAACTGTTACAGTGTAGAATGCTCCACATGCAAGATGTTCCTCTGTTAGTGTTTAGTGCTGGCATAACATAACAAAGTGCGTCTCAAGGTAAACTACAATAATTGCGGGGAAAGTTAGAAGATTATTGCAGATTTCATATCTTGCAGTACTGCTAGAATGTACTGTTGGCAGTAAGGAGCTACCATTTTACTGCCATACCTGGCTTGATATAAATGTCTTTTTTTTTTTTTTAATGATTCTGCTTTGCTTTTAGTTCTACTTTCTAGAATGTATCTGGGAGGATCTGCTAAAACTGGATCAAATTAACCACTCTTTTCTGTCCCTTTAACGTCCACTTCACCTTTAAAAATGTAGGAAAAATGAGTGGGTTACACACGTATGTTGATAAAGTTGGAGCACAACTACAGGCAATCACAAATTATATCTGATTTGTGCTCCGTCTCTTCAAAATTATTCCAGTGAGGTAATACAACATTAATTCTGAAACTAGTCTGTTGGCTTGAACTGGCAGGGCTGCTCCTTGTGAATTTTTTTACTTGAAGCGGAACAAAATCATCCTGTAAATTAAATGTAAGTGGCATTTTATAGCAGTTAAACCCCAGTAATATCTTTTATGATCAATATGTATGGCCAACAGAACCTTGTATCTTGAAATCTGTCCCATGTGGCTAATTGCGGTTTTAAGAAAAAAAGCTTGCCCTTCATTAAAGTTGGCATATAGCTTGGTGGGGGAGGGGGTTATTGTGATCCTCTGTGCAGTTGTTTGAGGACCCTGGTAGCTTAAAGCAGGGAGAAGGATGTAAGGAATTGTTTGTAAAATAGAATAGCTTCTGCTGGTTTGTTCTGGCAGAGATGGACCTTTAGATCAGCTGCCAGAGCATTTGTAAAGGAATACTGAGGGGTAATGAGGCTCTCATCTAACTCCTGTCTTCCCATGGGAATAAGACCCTACCAAATTCATGGTGCATTTTGGTCAATTTCGCAGTCATAGGATTTTAAAAATCATAAATTTCATGATTTCAGCTATTTAAATCTTAAATTTCATGGTGTTGTAATTGATCCAAAAAGGAGGTGTGGGAGGGTTGCAAGGTTATTGTAGGGGCACGGGGTTGCAGTACTGCCACCCTTACTTCTGCGCTGCTTCAGGTGGTGGCAGCACTGCCTTCAGAGCTGGGCAGCTGGAGAGCGGCAACTTGTGGCTGGGAGCCCAGCTCTGAAGGCAGAACTGCCGCCAGCGGCAGCACGGAAAGAAGGATGGCATGGTATGGTATGGCCACCCCTACTTCTGCGCTGCTACCTGCAGAGCTGGGCCCTCGGCCAGCAGCCACCACTCTCTGGCTGCCCAGCTCTGAAGGCAGCAGTGCAGAATTAAGAGTAGCATGATATAATATTACCACTCTTACTTCTGCGCTGCTGCTGGCGGGGCACTGCCTTCAGAGCTGGGTGCCTGCCCAACAGCCACCGCTCTCCAGCCGCCGAGCTCTGAAGGCAGCGCAGAAGTAAGGGTGGCAATACCACAACCCCCCTAAAATAACCTTGTGACCCCCCCCACACAACTCCCTTTTGGGTCAGGATTTGAGAAACTCTGATCTCATAGAATAAGGTAAAAGCACACAAAAGACCAGATTTCACAGTCCATGACGTTTTTCACGGCCATGAATTTGGTAGGTCCCTACTTGGGAAACATTAACTAGGAATTATGCTAGCTTAATGTTGAGGTGGCCTCTCCCAGTGCATAGGAAATATTAATCATACATGGTACCCATTTCTTGTCCTTGCCTTGTGACCTATGAGTTTAGTGATGAGTTTCAAACTGAATGAGAAATCACATGAGAAACGGTGGCTAATGTATAAGAGCTTCCGCAGACTTCAGCACTGTTCCTCATTTTGACTCTTTTGGGCAAGTGTTGGCCTGGACTTGCTGGAGGCCCTAATTCCACCTTCAACTTCTCTTTTCAGTTTAACATAGTTGAAATATATACCTGACTGCTTGTTTAATTAGTTTCTGGTGGCCCCTACTGGTGCACCTGTGCAAAGAAAGAAATAATCACAGGATCCATGAGTTGAGGCTGCCCTTTCAGAAAACTAACGATCTAGAACATTATTTTGTCTTTTTAAAAAAACAAAAAAACACAATTTGTTGTTAATATTTAGTCCCCAAAATCTCCATTCTCTCTCCTCTCCCCCCCCCCCCCGAATAACTAGTTCAGATCAGGATTTCTAATTAAAAGTAAAGGGTATGTTTTTTTCCAAACAAACACACTGTTCTTTTGTTTAACACGGTTCTACTTGGCAGGGGGTAGGGGTGGGATCGCAAAATGTTTTGTAGCCTTAAAATTAAATGTGGTTTTCTCCAGTTGCATACCACATGTGATTGAAAGCTTGTATGGGGATGTACAGTACGTTATAAGTGAAATATGCTGCTTCTGGAAGTTCACAAGGCTCCATTGTAAAACCAGAAGCAGCTCAAATTGTCTATTGTTCTACACTTTTAGTTTGGCCGTGGGATGCTAATTCATTGTGTGTTATGATTGGTGTGCTTTTTTTTCTCTGTTGTTTGTTTCCTCTCATGAGTACAGAGATGCTTTATCTGGTATCTACAGTCTCTTTTTTAACCTCTTACTGCAGTCCCTGAAAAAAAATATAAAAAAAAATTAGTTGAACAACCTTGTGACTGTTACACAAAGTTGATAGACCTCTGCAGCTGTTAATAAACCTCATTTTTGCAGCTGAGAGTTACATGTGGGACCGCCTTTTGGGGCCCCAAGTTGGAATGGAACTTTTAAAACGGTGCAGGCATTAATTTTCCATACTATTTATGGCTCTCCTCTCTCTTCCTCGTGAATTGCTGCTTGTGATCTCCTGGCACTACAGGTGCGGGACACTAAGAAGCAGCACTAGCCAGTTAGTAATTTCCATCCTGTTTGTTATACTCAACCAGTATGCAGCCAAAAAAAAATTGTTTTGAGACCCAAAAATAGGATTTTGTTTTATTTTAGGCTTTTGTGGGGGAGGGCTTAAGCATGGTCTGACATCAATAAGATGAAATTCAATAAAGACAAGTTCAAAGTACTACACTAAAGAATTAAAAATCAAATGCACAAATAAAAATGGGGAAAACTGGCTGGGCAGTAGTACTGCTGAAAAGAATCTGAGGGTTATAGTGGATCAGAAGTTGAATATTAATTGTCAGTGTAATACAGGCTAATATCATTCTGGAGTTTACTAACAGGAGGGTTGTATGTGAGACTCAGCAGGTAATTGTCCCACTCTACATGGCACTGGTGAATCCTCAGCTGAAGTACTGTGTCCAGTTTTGAACACCACACTTTAGGAAAGTCATGGACAAAGTGGAGAGAGTCAAGAGGAGATAAAAAGTTTAGAAAACCTGACCTATGAGGAAAGGTTAAAACTGGGCATGTTTAGTCTTGAGAAAAGAAGACTGAGTGATGACCTGATAAGTCTTAAAATATGTTAAGGATTATTATAAAGAAGATGGTGGTAAATTGTTCTCCATGTCCACTGAAGGTAGGCTTAATCTGCAGCAAAGGAGACTTTGGTCAGATAGCAGGAAAAACCTTCTAAGTATAAGGATAGTAAGTACTGAAATAAGTTATCAAGGGAGAGGTTTTTAAGCATGGGTTAGACAAATACCTGTCAGGGATGGTCTTGATATACTTGGTCCTGCCTCAGCACAGGAGGATGGACTAAATGACTTCTCAAGGTCCCTTACACCCTACATTTCTGTGTTTCCAAGATAGGGCACAGATTTCTGTGTAAGTGCTCTTTACTTGCATGCTAAGAGCAATGTGCTGACAGGTTGTGTATACTAAGTTGAAGATTAAGCGCATGGTTGTTTCTACCATCTAAACCACTGCATCAGTTACATGGTACTTACTTTTAGATCACCAAATGTAATTCCTTAAATCATAAAATACGTGTGTTTTTGTTTTCACAGTTATGTGCAGATTTAGATGTGGTAACCATAGTTTTTAAGCTTACTTCTGCATATTTAGTTGGTTATATGACTTGTTCAGTAGCAAGATATGACCAGGGTGGGTAAAAATTGATAATTTTTTTTTAATTTAAATTGGGTTTATTTAAAAAAACAAACAAAAAATCCAATTTAAAATTGGATTTTAAATTGATAGCCTATGTTAAGGCCTAAACTTACTGTGATCTATTAAAATAATTTATAGTACTTGTTTGCTGCCAAGTTTTAAAGTGACTCAAATCACTGAAGTCACTGCTTAATCACCTGGAACCTGAGAATGTTGAAATGCTAAAAAAGCTTTTAACAGCAGTAGCCTCTTCTGAAGGTATAGAAAGAATATTTTCTTTATTCCAGTTTATTCAACTCGTTCTGTTCAATGATTAATTCATTAAAAGTCAAGAAACTGGTTGGGAGTTGGAAAAGTAGGAAAACAGATTGGAAGAGCAAAATAAATCCGGAAATACTAAGTGTGAAAGGGTGAGATCTAGGGTGATGTGTTGACCAGAAATTATCAGTTCAGTTCATTAACTACACTGTCTCTGTTTGAGAAATCAGTTAGTTTTAAATGCAAAACATGTTTTGCTAAACTTCTTTTTAATGTAGCAAGTATGTTTTAAGGTAGTTTTTATTTAATAAAAAAATTGAAATAGTGTTTTTGAGTATTTTTAGTTGAATTTGAATTTCCATCCAAATGGAACTTGACACAAATTACAAGTAAAAGATTAATCATCATCTAGTAAATACAAAATGCATCATTCACAATTTTCTAACATAACATTTATTCAGATGCATAATTTTTTATTAAGTTAAGCTTAAATAATGTGACCAGATATAACGTATTGTCCTGGTTAGCAAAAATCATCACCAAATTTAAAGGCTATATTTAGTTGCAAATCAACATGCTTTAATGGATACCAAATAATGAGAATCTTCCTTCCTTAAGGAAAATAACTAAAAAGTACAAATGTAAAACATGATTAAAATTGATTTTTAAATCAAGTTTTCCTGCTTGCTGATTTAAATCATGATTAAAATCAGTGATTTAAGTCACTTTGATTTAAATCAATCCACCCTGATTGAACACTGTTGCCAAGTATCACAGTTTTACCATGGATCTAGCGGTAATTCATGTTTTATCTAGTGAGTTCAAGTGATGCCTAGATTCCTGTTGCTTGGACAAGCTTGGGGCTAAAAATGATCACTAAAGTAAGATAATTAAGAATAGTCTTTGTGTTTCACTGTTTGTGCTTCTTTTTGTATGTGTATGTTCCACTACAAAGGCTGTGTAATGTGGGAAGAGAACCTGAGTTCAGAAGGAATGGTAATAAATATGCTGGGCCAAAATAATATTGTGAGTGGAGTGAAAACGCTCTTGTTCCCTGTGATGTAAACACATTAGTTCATAGCTGGGAAAGGGAGGGGGCACCCATGTTCTGATTTCAGGTGCCTCTTTGCTATAAAAGGAGTCTCAATCTTCTGTATAGGGCAACAATAGAATTTTCTTTTGGTTCTCCTTCTTATAATGGCCACAGATAAGAAGTCTAGCTATCACTTATTATTCTAAAAAGCAATGTGTGAACGTAGTTACTGCAGTACCAAAAAAGAGGTTAGACTTATATTAACCCTTTATACTACAAGAAAGCTTGAGTTTCATAGCTATTTTGGCCACAGTGAAGGACATTTATGCTTTCTGTCTCAGCCCTCTGAGAGGCTACACCTCACATAATACTTCAGTGTCTGCAAGTTTTAGAGATAAGAATGTAGAAGTGGCTTAAGAGAACAGTGTTTTAATTGCCAGATATTAGCTCAGTGAGAAACCATGTGACCAGTTTAATTACTGAGTTGTATTTTAAGTGCTTCCAAGTGTATCTAAGGACTGCTTTTCTAACAGTGGGAGGAGAGCATAGATGCAATGGTCATAGTTGTAATATAATAATACATAATTGAAAAATAATACATGTATTCTTTCAAAAATACACTCTCTGATTATAGCTTCATACCTGCTGATAAGCCCTGCTGAAACTTGATACAGCTTACCACACTGGTCTGCACTGTGTATTCAATATGGAGTAGATGCGTCATTGGAATGTGATTATTTTGTGTGTTTTTAGCTTAAATTTTAGTCCATTGTCTTAAGTTGTTTGTGTATAGGAAAATAATGTCTTAATTTAATGACACCATGATTGTGCCAAGAAAAATATACTTCTATCTCTGAAAATATTTTACTGTTTACATGTATAGGAAAAAAATTGAAACTACTGTTTTTGCTGAATGTCCAAAATAATCAAGGTTAAGAGGGGCATGCAACAGACTAGTACAGTACTTTACTAGTTTTGATTTTTGCAAGCCATAATGTGCATACCTGTAGGCCCTGATCCTTTAAAGAATTACACACCTGCTTAAATGTCCATGTCGTGAGTCCATGTTGACTTCAGTGGAACTACTCTGTGTGGAAAGTTAAGCACATGTATAAGTGTTGAAAGGATCTAGGCCTTATATTGGTTATTTGAAAAGGACACACAGTTCTGCACTTTGACATCTGTACAGTTTTACTGTTGTAAGTTGTTCGGGGTTTTTTAAGTTTACATGCCCCAGTATGGGGAAAATAATAATTGAACTGACTTTGGTTTCCTTTTAGGATTGTTTGAGTTTGTTAAAATTCAAAAGATAATAAAAGCAAAAATCCGTGTATAATAATCATTGTAGAGTTCTGGAGATATACCTTTTATTATCTTTTTAATTTTATCTCTGATGTAAATTCATATCTGCCCGTCCAGGTGATGAGTATCTTAGCCAAGAACCAAATAAGGATTGCGGGATGGGCGCAAAAGAGCCTCAAAGCAAGCATATATATGTCTACCCGTCCAGGTGCATATATATATGCATGCATGCTTGCTTTGAGGCTCTCTTGCGCCCATCCAGCAATCCTTATCCGGTTCTTGGCTAAGATACTCCGCACCTGGACGGGTAGATATGAATTTACATCAGAGATATATGAAATATACATAGGAAAAGGAATGTGGAATAATGTGGAGCTTCAGTTTGACTGAAGAGTCTGATGGTATCATTAAAAACTTGTGTGTTAAGCATATGGAATCCCAGCCCTTATCGTCCCAATAAGATCATGCTACAGGTATCTAAGTGTTTTATGCATCACAGTAGAATAATCATTTCTCTGGAAAATGGATGAGGTGTTTTCACTGTAGCTAAGGAATCCTTTAGTAATGCCCTTATTTTTCCCTCCCATCCACCCTTGAGGGACCGCGTACAGTCATCCTCTAATGGAAAGAGATTGGATTGGACTCCTTTTGGTGCCACTCTATCAATTGCTGTTGTGTGATATGAGGTTAGAGATGCCTTCAGAGCAATTAATGGCAGACCACTAGATTTGGCCCTGGAAACTGTTTAAAACTGCAGTATTTTGCAGCAAATTATCCTGAAGTTGGATAGGAGCTCACTGAAACCCTCTTTTTTTGCTGATACAGACTAACACGGCTGCTACTCTGAAACCTGAAAACCTCTTGACATTTCTTACATCAATACATTTCAGCTGTAAGCTCCTGAAGATATTACCTCATCTTCATAAATGCCTAGTCCGTGGTTTCATTTTAACTATGTAAAATAAATTGTTTCCATCAAATGACATTGACATAGCAGTGATGATGATAACATTCATTCAAGGCCAAAGCGAGCTAGTGATGTTTCAAAAAATGTTCTCAAAAGTTATTGCTGTGTGTGATTGGTAGCAATTTTCAGCTTCTGTAGTTTTTTTTAAAAAAAGGGGGGAGCCAAATCCACACAGGAAAACTTTGCAGGGAGTTAATTTTTAAAAAAAAGCACAATAAAATAATTTTTAGTTAGTTGATGACACACACAAACAGAAAGGGTTTTAGTCTTTGCTGCTCTGCATTCCATGATGTGTAACAAACTCTAGTTTTAGAAACTCTTACATCTGGCATGACAATTTGTATACCCAACTTGATTTTAAATGGAAGAGTTATCGTATCTCCAGAATTGGGTCTATAGTGAATGTCAGTTCAACTTTAATGGTATAAAAAGCAGAGAGAGAATGACTTTTTTAAAAGGGGTTTATCTATTAACTTAGGGTGTTAAAATAGCCTAAGATGGGAAGAAAGTGGAGCTTTATGGTTATCTGCCTCATTGGTGTGAGGTAAGTCTGAATTCATCAGTCTGGAAAAAAAACATTTCAAATTTTTGGGTAGAGGTGCTGTAAAGTACAAATTGTATGAATATGCATTACAGAATACTTTGCTTATTTTAGACGATATTTTGTATGCATTTTCAACGCATCCTTGCTAACTATATATTGTTTAAGTATAGGCTTTGTTTACCTCCTTTTGAAAGTTTCTAAAATTACTACTATTCCAATATTGATGTAGTTAGTTGCTACAAGTGCACTTTGGGCTTAAAGGATTGCAATTCAGTATGCCATCACATCTGCCCCAGTGCCTTTTATTCATATGCTAATACCATATATTCCCCTGCCATACATTTATTGTCAGTACGCTTCAGTGAGTATAGAAGACAAGCTTCCAAGACCAGTAATTAATCTTGTAACTTTGGTACCATTATTTGAATATCTGTTGCCTGCACCATCTCCTCCACCATTCATACTGCACATAAATCATCCTACTCAGTGCTCATGTAGTCTTGTTAACAACATGAAAAGTCCGTTCTTAGAGTAGATGCAGACATGTATTCCATGTAGGTGAGTGTGTGCCCAGCACATCAGAGTCAGAGAACTTTGCCGTGCAGTAATAGGAAGGGTGGCACTTGTGTCTTGTGGCCTTAGCCCCTCCCATGGCTGTTTAAAGATAACAGCATTGCCTTGACTCCTGTCAGTTCCTTCTCGATGCCTGTGGTTGGAGTAGCTGTGTGGTTCTTTCTCTTCATGCTTAGTTACCTGTTACTTTTTTCTAGTACATAGTTGTAGTAGTACCTGAGGTTTGGTTTAGTGTTACTCTAAGTAAATCTAACTAATTGGCTGCCTTGTTTGATGCCCTCACCAGCGTTCAAGCATTGTCCATCGTGTAGGGGGGCATCGCCAACAGTGATCCCCGCACAAGATGCTTATTGTGTTTCAGGGAGGGACACATTAATGAGTTGTGCCCCATCTGTAAATCGTTTACAAAGAGGACTCGGGTGCTGAGGGACTTATAGTTGAAGCAGCACCTTCTGGAGCAGGCCATGAGGCCCGCTTTGGCACCAAGACCTGTGTCATATCAGCAGTCGACTGGGATCTGGCAAGTGAGGCCACTCCACGTTTGGGTTCACACAGGCAGAGAAGAAGAACTTCACCCTCCTCGGATATGCGAAAGAAGAGGTCCCATAAACCCAACTGGGATTATTCCAGAGCTTGAGGAGACTCTTCCACCTCTTCCAAGAGGAGCGCTGACCACCCCTGTACTACTTCTGGAACGTGGGAGGGATTAGGTCCATCTAACCGCTCCCCAGTACCACTTTGAGTTTAAGAGCTGGTACCATTGACTCTGGTTCCAGCTATGAGGCATCCATTGAGGCCGCTACCAACAGCATCAGTGCCCACTGCCTCCGCACTAGCGACATATCAAGCAACATCCGACCCACTATATCTTTTGGCTCTGGACTCTCCTTTGGTTCTGGAGTCCTTCGGGGCCATGGCTTCTACCACCTCATCCTCCATTGTGCCCTTGACAACTTCAGGCTGCATGGTAGAGCCACTAGGTTTGCCAACACCACAGCCCACATCTCCTGGGCTGCAGACGATGGAGTGAGGCCGACATCTCCTGGGCCTGGCACTGAAGGCCTCTCCGATGCAAGTGCACCCCTCGGTACTGTCCCTGCTCTGACAGCAGACACTATCATCAAGCTTGGTACCACTACTAGCTTTTTGGAGCTATAAAGGAGGTTCCCCTGCTGCATCGGGGACACGGATTCTACTTTTGGTATTTCCTGGTTCCCAGGAGGGTGAGACCTAGTTTCAACCTCCATGATCTCAATACGTACATCAGATATGTGAGATTCCGGATAATCACTCTAGCAACAATCCTCCCTGCCTTAAATCCCAATGACTGGTTCGCTGCCCTCGACCTTCCTCTTCATCCTGACCTGCATCTCACAGCATGGATGCTACATGGTTAGATGAAGAGGCCGACATTCCAAATATTTGGAGGCAGTCTGACAAGTCCTGCTGAACAGTAGGAAAATCTGCCTCCGGAGCAACCTATATGGCTAAGTGGAAGCAGTTCTCAGTATGGTCCAGGGAGTTCAACCTAAGCTGGCTTGTATCCAGGACACCTTTGAGTATCTGTTACACCTTCAGTCTTCTGATCTCGCATTAAGTTCACTGAGAATGCACCTGGTGGCAATTTCGATGTTTCATCCACCCATCCAGAAGAAGTTGGTGCTCTTGAAAGGAGTCACTTGTCTCACCCTTTCAGTGAAAGAACAGACTCCACCTGGCAACTTCCTCTCTCTTCCTTCTGTGTCAGAAAACTGCCTGCCTGATAACAATAATATCTGCAAGGAGAGTATGTGAATTACAGGCCTTGATGGCAGAGCCTCCTTACATGCAGTTTTACAAAGACAAAGCGACCCTGTGGACGTACCCTAAATGTTTGCCTACAATGGTGTCTCAATTTAAATTGAACCAAAGAAATTGTATATCTACCCGTGTTTTTTCCTAAGCTGCATTTAGCCCCAGCGGAGCAGCGTCTTCACACATTGGATGTGTCAGGCAAAATCTAGCTTTCTACCTGGATAGAACTAAACCCTTTCGTTCCTCACCTCATCTGTTTGTGTCATATGCAGTCCAAATGAAGCGTCAAGCAGACTCTTCCCAGGCAATCTCTAGGTGGATAACTTCCTGCATCATGACAGACTGCTGCTCAGACTACTTCCCCAATAGGGCACAAGCTCATTCTACGAGAGCCCAGGTGTCAGGCGTCAAGTGACATTCCCATTTTGGACATTTGCAAGGTGGCCACTTGGTCCTCTGTACATACATTTACAAACTACTATGCCATTACTACTGCATCCTGTGCAGATGCAAACATGGGGAAGGCAATCCTGCAGTCCTTTTTAAATAGATTTCAATCCCTACTTACTGTGGCTACTGCTTGTGAGTCACTGCTTGTAAGTGGAACATATTGGCGGTATCTACTCAAAGAAAAATGGTTACTTACTGTAACTGTTGTTTTTGGAGATGTGATGCAGCCATATATCCCACAACCCACCCTCCATCCCTTCTGTATTAGCGTCTCTGCTTCTGACATTCAGTGCGAAGGAACTGGCGGGTTGGTGCAGTACTGCCTTTATATGGCCAGGGAGGGGCTAAGCTGTAAGATGCAAGCACCACCCCTACGGGTACTGCTAGGCAAAGTTCTCTGACTCCAGTGCCCTGGTCATGTGTACATACATACATAGAATACACATCTGCATCACATCTTGAACAACCATTGCAATAAGTAGCCCTGTTTTCATTGCCCTCCCTGCTACCTTGGGAACAAATAGTTTCAGATGCCTAATTGAGAATTTTTCAGTAATTGTAGTATGCTTACCCAAAGACTTGTAAGTAGTTAATAGGTCGAGTTTCCCTGTCTTTTCCAGATGCTGTTTGGGGGTGTATTTTGAGGGGTAAAAGATGAAGAAGATTATGTGGTGTTTATACTTGTACTTGTCTTGAGTTTACAGTATCCGTGCCATAAAGGAAGTGTGTCAGTGGGGTGGGGGGGAGAAAGAAGTCAAATCTGATGTCTTCCGTGAAGGAGAACAGTTCCCAGAGGAGTCAGAGTTGGATGTTCATTCGCTTAAAAAATGAACTGGGGCACGAGTAACCTGGTATAGCTGTTTTGTTTCTTTGCCCCACCTTGGGGTATGGGTAGTCTGTATCTCTCCCATGTGATTGTATCTATGATGGTAACACCATATGGTCAGTACTGATTTAGGCCAGATTAGAGCTGAAGACATCTAGAGTTTAGTGACGAAAAGTTTCCTATCCCTTTCTGACCCTGAGCTATCGATTTGTTAGTGCATGTTGATCTTCATGAAATGCGCAAAAAAAAAAAAAAAAACCCGAAAGGACCTATACCAGATGTTCCCAAAGTTTTTGTTGGGAACAAGTTTTTCATTTTAATGAAATATTTCCTGCCAGGGCCCCAGTCAGCATGGAGGATGCCATTTTGTAGAGCAAAATGTAGAGCAAAATGGCATCTTCCGCACAGTATTTCCTTGCATGCACCATATATGGGAGGTCATGCCATATGGAGTATGCCATTTTGCTCTACTAAATGGCATCCTCCACGCAGTACATACGAGGTCACACTGTGCAGAGCAAAATAACATCCTCCACACACTAGGATCCTCCTGCTGATGGTGTGACCCCATTTGGGTCACAACACACATTTTGGGAAACAATGTCCGATACTAATACCAACCAAAATGGGATCCAGGAATAAAACATGGCAATATGATGCTGATGTGAATTTTTCCCCTGCTCTGAGGTTACCATGGTGATGAGTCATTACCAGTATATTGCTGAATCTGTTTCTAAATATGGCAAAAGAGCTTTCCCATTAACAAACAGAGGTAGATCCTGCTACAAATTATCGTCAACCTCAGCTTTTGCTCTTTCAATTATGCCAGCTTTAGTCAGCCTTTTGCCCACTTTTTCCACAAACACTTTCATATTCTGTGCTGCCATGTATAATGGAGTTCTTCCCATTTGTAAAATCTTTAAAGTCACCCACTACCTTTTCCTTCTTCAGATCTCGCCTTAGAATATTGAGACTGTATATGGACAAGTTTGCAGATCTGTCATTGAGTGTGGACACATGGGTAGAGGGGAAAGAATCTGACTTGAAGAATGATTTCTCCCCCCTCCTCCCCCATGGCTTACACCTGGAAACTTTTTTTTTTTTTTAAAGCATGCCTAAAATAATTCGTTCCTAATATCTAAAAACTGGAGGTGGGATCTTTTGGTTGTCTCCATGGAGATTCCTCCCCCATTCGTGCTTATTTTATCATGTCAAGCAGTCTGTCAGTAAGCTTGTGACTTCATTGTGAACCAAAGTCCTTCTGCAGTAATTTCAATTACATCCCTGAGGGCATTGGGGTTTAATTGAAGATTTATTATTGTGAAACCTTTTTTTAAAAAAAATCACTTTTTCCTAATTTACTAGCTATGAATCTAAGTAACTTAGCATTAATCACAAGTAATATGATGCTAATTTGGTAAAGATGGCACAATAGCAAAATAGTATTAATTTACCATATAGTGTATTAAGAAGTGTATTTTATACTTGGAACTTTGTTTCCTTTTAAGCATTTGTATTTTAGCAAAGTCAAGTACTGCTCTTGTTACTAATGTACTAAATTATTTTGTCAGGATGTACTAATGATATATGCTTAGTTCCTTAATGCAATGTTTGGCAATTAGTTCCATTCCTGCTAGTGTTTATTTTATGCTTTATAGATATAATACTAACCCTTGCCTTCTCGTTTATTTTAGAATGCTCTGATATGACGGTGTCTGTATTCTTAATAGGACCGTGATCTCTGCACTTCTAAGAATCAATGCTAATGCACATGCACTTCAGCTGTCAGCGGCATAGCCATGAGAGTAGTGAATGTTGGTATCGTAGGACTCATCAACCCTGGAGAATAACAGTGTGTGTAATTAATATATTAATAGTGGCCCATGTGTAACTGGCAAGTTACTGAATGTTCCCACTATCAATCTTATTTTACTTTTTTAATCCTTGTATCCATTCACAGCACCATAGCAAAGCAGTCTAGGCTCATTGCCACCTGATGCAGGAGCAACTGCTAGGTGCAGTGGCTTGTAGAAGATTTCCGAACGGTATCTGGAGAGACCAGAACCCAGTAGGATGCTGGTGGGAGAACTAACTAATGTGAAGTAATCTCCAGTGCTTCTCATCTACATTAGCACTATAATGTTACAAGGAAGCATGTGCTAAGAACAAATATGATTAGTTTTTGCCTTTTCCAGTGGCACTAACACAGATGGTATGAAATGTGCCTCTGGAATGTTTGTAGCAAATTTTTGTGTCTATGTTCAGCATTCTAGGAGCTAATAAACATTATTTAGCATGCCATGATTCTCCACTGTGGTCCGGCAACACCATCCACCTATTCCTTTGTGCATGTTTTCTGTGATACCCACTCTAGAATCATGGCCTCTCTTTGCCCTGTCATATTAGGAATGCTGAAGAGGCAGGATAGCCAAAGTTTATGTGCTACCAGATGCAACGTTTTTCCCAGGAGCTTTTCCTGCTCGCTCCTACCACCATCATCACCACCAACCCCTTCCCCCAAACCTAGCACCACTCAAAAAACAAGTGGGTTGTTCAAAAATAAATAAATCTCCCCCCCACACACACACACGCAAGCAAGTCTCCTCCTGCCCATGCATTTAAAATAAATCTGCTTTTTAAATGTAATCCAAAGGGACACAGGTTTTAGTTAACCATTCCAGCATACCTAATTTGGCAGGAGAACTTTGCTGTGAGTCTAGTGCTAGGATTCAGTACATAACGCATGCACCTGAAGGCACTGTCTGATCTTGACTAGTCCTGTTAGTAATTACTCTGGGTGCCCAGAAGATCTGTGAAGCTCATGCTATCATGGCTTCACTGTTCTGGGACCCAAGCTAGCTAGATTAAAGCTAGTTTGTGTATGTTAGCTCGAGCTGGAATCACATCCAGTAGTTGGAATCTAGACCTACTCAAAATGATTGCCGTGCCTGATGCTGCGGTGCTATCACAAAAGATACTTTCAGATGTTGTGTTTTCACTACACAGCAAAAAGGAGTAGGTGTGCAGTTGGGATGGTTGTGTTGATTTTACATCTACCAAAATTTGGTGCAGTATGAATATTATTGTATCCATAAACATAATCTCTCAAAGTGTGTTGCTTGGGAAACCTGTTCTGCAATCAGTGTAGTCACCAAAATTTCTAAAGAGAAGAAGACCACAATGCTAATGTGCGCTGTACTTCTCCTTGAAATAATGCTTATGCTTTCAGTCTCTAAAGTTTTAATAATTTAAAGAAAGATGCAGGGGAGCATCCATTTGTCCATTGATGTGGACTGAGATGTACATATACCTACAGTCATTGCATTGGAGGTGGATAGGAGATATTTGTTGCATGTTCTCAGTGTATTTGTTTTTTTTTTGGTTGTAATGGTTTCTGCATAAAGAAATCGTTATGCAATTTAACTTTAACAGATTTTAGCAAAGGACAGGAAACATTGATTTTTTTTTCATATTTTCTTATAGTAGTAGTAGAGGAATTTCTTTATTTTAACAACTTAATAAATCATTTGAGGATATGCCAGATTCAGTAATAAATTATTAGGTCTTGCCATTAAATACAAAATAAAGCCTGAATCTTGCAGTATAATTGGCAGGGATGCAGACGACATTGCAGGATTGGGGATTTTAGTTTATGCATTGGAGTGCTGCACCAAGCACAAAATTGTTCAGTTCTTTTCTGGGCATAAAAGGTTCCAAAAGTTATTTTGGAAAGATGTTAAAAGCCAGACTGAACTTAATGACTTACAGTGAGTCAAAAGGGACAGAACAATAAAAATTGGAATTAAAAATTAAATCAGTGGATAAGGTGAAACAACCAAACTTCCAAGGAATGTTAAATTCTCGCATGGCTTTTGAAAACAAACAAACAATCCAGGAATCTTCTAAAAAGACACCTCCCCTCCCCAACCATTTTATTCACCACTTAAATTTTTTTGAATGAAGTTTAATTTTGTCCTTCAAAAATATTTACTTTCCATTAAAACTGTTTTAAAAACTGATTTTTTTCAAAATAATGCTTGAGGTACATGGAACATGGAAGGCTGTACACTTACATTGACGTGCTTTCAGAAAATCTCAATGAGCTAACACTTTCAAAATGAGCTGGAGTATTTCCCTTCAGTAAATCCAAAAAGATGGCTAAACTATATGCACGCAGATTGTAAAGAAGGTAAAATATATGAAACTATTAGCAATGAAATAGTTAACAATGTTGCTATTTTATATTATCATTAATGTATAGACTTAACACCCCATTGAGATGAACAAAACTATACCTCCTGCTAATGCTTCTGTTTCAGATTGGTTGGCATCTTGGGCAAACAGCACTTCTTTGGATCCTAGTTAGAAGGTGACCTTCAAACTAAAAGGGCTAGAAACTACTTTTCCTTCCCTTCTCTCTCTCCTCTCTCTCTCTCTCTTGCAGAAACCAATAAGACTGCCAAGGAAGGGCCAGTGTGGTATGAATTGCATGTTCCCACAGTAATTTAGGGAAGCTGACCTGCACTGCTTCTGTATTCACTTCATGGGTCAGATCAGAAGTTAACAAAAAGTTTCTCGTATTTTTTTTTTTTTCATAAAGGAGATGCTGCTGCTCTGTAGCACTAAAGTTTTAATGGAAAGAACGGAGTCTGAGGTCAGGATGAAATATCTGTTTGACAGAAGAGGATTATGCTAGGTCTCAAATTCTACCTCACATGATTATTAGCATGTGCGTTTGACTACTGTCAGGGAGAATAAAAAAGCATATGCCTTGGAAGGAACTGCAGGAATGGGGCAGGAGTGAAAAAACAGAATGAACTCTTTTTAGATTGTTTTCTTCACATGATTTAAAGCCATTGAACTTGGATTACTCAGCAACAACGAAGTATTAGAAAATGTTCTGTTCTTCTGTAAAGTGTTATCATTTGTGATAAATGAGCAATAAGGCAGTCCAAATTCTTAGTTTTTATTACAACTAATGCCAGGAAATTCTTGTTCCATAACTTCTGTCACAGTTCTCAGAAATTCCAGTTTGAGGCAAATTAAGAATAGTACTTGACAGACATTCTGGAACCGTAAGGGTTTGGAGGTGAGTGGCTGAGACACCCCCTGACTCGTCTCAGCAGCTGGGAATTCAGATATTCATTAGACATGCTGCTTTCACTAGTTTTTGGTACATCAGGATGGAAGGAGGGAGAATTAAGCAGCAGTTTTTAAATGTGTGCGCCCTACATTGAAAGGTTGTGTGATGTTTCCTTCTGGTAGCTTAAAAAAAACAGATCTGCTGTTGCCCAGGAAGATAGCTGACATGTGGGGCCAATGTTTTATTTTTTTTTTTACTGTGAACTTATGGACAGGGTGGAGGCTGTTACAAAATGTGATCCAAGTCAAAGGGTCAGACTGATGAGGAAAATAGTAATTTTATATAAAACTTGTGGAGGTAGAGACAGCTTTTAGGAGTGCTGGGAAACCAGCTGCTGTTCTCTTCTTGTGACAGTAAATAGATCACTGGTCTGCCTAAGTCAGGATGGAATGTTTGAAGAAAAACCTAATGGTGCTTGTCTTTCCAGGTGTGATATAAAATCTTTGGGCCCATAAGCAACTTTGTTAGTTATGCTTCATGAGCATGAGAGATCTGTCAGCCTGAGCCAGACTAAAACTTGCATCCAGTTGTGCCCAAAGTGGTGGAAAATAGGTCTGGGCCGGGAGACCAGAAAAATCATGTTTACAAAATGACAAAAGACCTATGCTGTAGTGAAGGAATTTCATCATTTGCTCCCTTCTCTAGTCTTTTAAAAATCAATCAATCAATAAGCAAAGGCCTAAAGGATATTAGCAGAAAGATTCCACAATGAATGAATTAATTCAAATAAGGTAGCAAAAGCCAAGTCTATGCCCCAAATCCTAAGTGAATGATATCATCAAAATAAAGCAGAAGCTTGAAAAGTGAGATTAATTTTTGAAAGGCTTTCTTTGATTTCAGTGTCAACATTCAGCATTCTTAGATGAATATTTTAAAATAACTGAGAGAGCAGCAAGTTTAGGGGAAGTGATGGTATGTTTGTCTACAATGGGTGACATTTCTTAATCAGGCATAGCTGAGAGGTGTATGCATCTGAAGCAAGACAGACAGGTGTTGTACAATGTGCTAGCAGATAATGCTGGATTGATTAGAGGCAATAAATACACTTCATGCTACCTGTTGACAGGCAGAGCCAGGTTTGGAAGTCCATCAGTCTGGATAAGTGGATATGATCAGCAGGGATTAGAGGGAGGCATTTGATACCAGTAGTTCCCAAAGTCTCTCGGGTAGTCAGTCACTTTGTAAGAGTGATCCTTCTGTGGGCTTCCTCCTGCCAGAGTCCCCCAGTCCTGATTTCACACAGTCTCTTCAGCTGCTGTTGTGTAAAGCAGCTGGGTGTGAAGCGCTTTGTAGTTTGTCCTCCTGTGTGTTTCCTAACCCCCCAGTTACAGTATTGTTCACAAATCTGATCACTGTTGATGCCCCCACCACCTCCCCCACCTCCCCCAAAAAAGGGCTATCAGAAAAGACATGGATCAGTCAAGCAGATGTAGAGAGATGCTCTAGGGTTCTGGACTTTTTCTTTTTTTTGGAAGGGGGGGGGGGCTCATAAATAAGTGGCCTGGCTTTTGGAAATGCTAAGCACCCAGAAGTGCCTTTGGAAGTCAATGTGAGTGACTGAAGGTTCAACACGTAGAGGAATCAGGCCACTTATGTTTAAATATAAACTAAAGAGCCTCATTTGTGCACCTATTTTTGAAAATTAGGGCCTAAAAGTCCTGGATTGAAATGTAACTTGCAGGAAACATCACTGCTTGAATACTGACCCACATCACTGTAACAGAAACAGCTCATCTAGTTAAAAACCAGCTCTACAAAAACTGAGTTCTGAATGTGATTTCTGACTGTGTAGAATACAATATACATATACAGCTTTAAAAAAACACCTTGGAGTATTCAGTACTTTAAAAATATATTCTAAGCCATGTTAATTTCATCAGTGTTGCTTAGCAGCAGGGTTTAAAATAACTGCATTACTCAGTGCTGTGAGCCAGATTTACATGTGCTGATGTGCTATATGGCATATTCAGAAATGCCATATTGTAAAAGTGAAAAGTTAATGTCAAAAGTGAAGATCACTTGCTGTCCATCATTTGTGACCTGTGATAATCAATGACTACATAATGCCTTGTCTTTCCTAGAGTTTCAGTGTGCTAACCATTGTTTGGAGAGACACACAAAATTGCTCATGATAATGCACAGGACTGTTGCACCATCATTTGGCTCTGAGCAGGGATAACTTCTGTCATCCACTAATGTCAGTCTGCACCAACGCAGAGCCAGGGTAAGCAATAAGAACTGGAACAGCAAATAACCCAGGTTTATTGGTCCTCCCAGGGCAATCCCACAGTGCTCTTTCCCACCTTGCCATGACAGCTTTTGTTTAGACAGCTCAGAGGACTGGCAAGCTGCCTGCATGCAGGTCTTGTCTGCTTTTTGCTCTCTTCTGTCCTCTAAACTCCCACTCAGCCTGAGAGCAGCTGAGATGGTACTTGTCTATTCTCAACTCTTCCTGGCCCCCCAAACTACCTCTCTTTTGCCAGCACTGCACAGTAATCCCACCCCCCAAATCAAACAAGGGCACACATGCATAATGAAAAACACAAAATACTGCTTTTGTAACTGAACTATTTTGATAAGTTTTTATTCATTTGTATTGGCCCCTCAGAAATTCATCTCCTGAAAACAAAAAGGACCAAATTTGTTGTTGATTACCAGTTAGACACCGGCACAATCCCTTCCCCAAATGTCTGTACTTTCTAATGGGGCTAGCATCAGGTGGCCATCAGCTGTTTGAGCAGCATCTCCCACACTGCTGAGATTTGGAAAAAAGAGAACAGAACAAGGACTTCAGTTAACGGATTCCCCAGAGGGCTATGCCCATATCCCCAAGTAAAATCATTAACCTCTGAACAGTGCCCCAGCACCCATTTATAACCCACCCACCCACATGAGAAGTGATACCCTATTACATTGTAGTAGAGAAGACCAGGAGGAAATAGTGGGAGCTTGCTCAGGTGAATGGAGGGGTCTGGATCACTCCTGTCTATGGATCCTGGAAGAAGATAAGAGATCATTATTCCAGCTACAAAACACAAAAAGGAAACAACAAGTAAATTAAAGACAGAAAAGAATCAAGTCTCACTTCTTGCATATTGAAGCAGTGCACCCAAAGTTGATGGTATTCATCCTAATATCATATCAGGCCCACAGTCAGTCTGGCGGTGGTTCCAGAAGGAGCAACTTGCTCTCCCTCATGGCACCTGCAAATGTAAAGGTGTAGAAGGTTATATGTGGACCCTCGGGCAGGACAGTAGCATCCATTGCAACAATCAAGAATGTGAGCAGTTTAACAGTATGCTGTATATCACGGACATTCTGTATGTGCTCCAGGGAGCTGTGTCCGAGATTGTGGGAATGTGGAATGTGGCCAAACAGGCCCGGCAACACTGTGGTTATTGCGGTTGCAATAAACTTTGTGCACCCAAACAAGTTAGAGCATTTCATCAGCACTATCACAGTCACACTGATGGTGCACATTGCAGTGGTGCAGTTTTCTTAGTGTATATGTAGATGCAAACTGTAAGCATCATGTATTGCATAGGGGTCCCTCCTTAAGAAAACTCCAAGCAGCCTTTCATCCACAACTCTCCCCAGAGAAATAGATCAAACTATTGTGCTTTAGGAAACATTTAATAGCCAGTTTAGTAGAATGAAACTACAACAATAGATATTTTAACAGATCAAGGCAGTTGAATTTTAAAAAAATATGTTTTGAACATGAGAGTAAAATGTTTTGTTTAGCATGAATTTTAATATTGTAGCAAAAAATCTTTGGAATAGGAGTGGGTGATGGTTAAGCCATATGGTGGTCTGCTGAAGAGTGTGTTTTGTTGACTTAAAGATGAAATGCAGCTTATACGCATTGGACTGTTCATCTGCTTTGAAGAGCTCTAACACCCTCTCTGGAACTGCAGAAATGCGTGCCTAGCATTACTAAGTCCTCTTCGTGACAAAATTACTATGCATTATCTTCTCAAAAATGATGGCATATTTTTCTTTTGCAAAGCCATAAAGTGAGTTAAAATAGCAACCGGGACTGTCATTTGTTTCATATACACTACCATGGAGACAAAGTGTGCTATAATGCAAATACTTAAAACTTAGTCTTAAACAGGGGAAATAATATAGTCTTTAAACAGGTCTATTCATTTTTTTTGGTATGTTAAAGAATGTGACATATTTCTTTTGGTGAATTCAGAAAACATCTAGTCTTAAATTTTACTTTTAGAACACTGATTGTATACTATTATTGATTTTATTATTTATGTCGTACTAACTCACAAGAACATAAGAGCTGCCATACAGGGTCAGACCATGGTCTGTCTTGCCCAATATCTTCTCTGACAGTGGCCTGTACCAGAGGTTCAAGGGGAATGTACAGAAATGGGCAGTTATGCAGTGGTCCACTCCTGGCTTCTGGCAGTCAGAGGTTTAGGGTTGCCCTGAGCATGGGTTTGCATCCTAATCATCTTGACTAATAGCCATTGGTGGACCTATCGTCCATGAACTTATCCAGTTCTCTTTTGAACCCAGTTATACTTTGCCATGGGATGTTGTGATGGCCTAATCAGTTCCATCGGTTAGTTGTGAGCTGTGTGAAAAAGTATTTCCTCTTGTTGGCATACAACCTGCTGTCTATTAATTTCATTAGGCAAGAAAGGGTGATAACACTTTTCTATTCACTTTTTTGCCCCACTATTCATGATTTTATAGACCTAAGTCATATCGCCCTTGGTTGTCTCTTGTCTAAGCTGAACAGCCCTAATCTTTGTTCCAATCACGTAGAAGCCAGGGAGATCCCATTGTGCTAGCCACTGCAGAAAACACATAACATGAGGACTGTACCAAGAATATGTATCATGGTGGTAGGTGGTAAATCTGGGAGTATATCTTGTGACTTGGATTAAAGTAGAGGATTAGCAAGTTATGGGTTAAATTTTCAGTCTCTCTCTAACCATCAAGACTGCAGCGGGTGTTCGGTGTTATTGGAAGGGAGCTGGGAGTTCTAATGGTGTTTGTTCTTCTGGATAGTATGGAATACAATTTTAAAATCACTGTTATGAATAGAAATTTACTGTAGGTCACATTTAGAGGTAGAGGGCTAAGTTGTCTGCTAGTGCAAATGGGGGTAGCTCCACTGACTTTGACTTACACTAGCTGAGAATTTGGCTCTTCATGCTCAATACATCTATCCCAAAGTCCTATATCTACGTACCTTTACACCACAGCACTTATTCACTCTGCCTAGATCCATAGCATGTAAGCAAGAGAAAAAAATATAAATAATGATGCCTATGTGCTTATTAGAGAGTCATGACTGGCATACAGTAGGGTAAATCATTTTGTCCATTAAAGGATCAGCAGGCTAAGAGCAACTGCTCAAATCTAAGAGATGTTCAAAAGATTCAAGGGAGTTGGTGACATTCAGACATCTGAAAAAAGCCTAGATGATGATGAGTATACACACCCACTGCTTTAAAGAGTGAAGGAACCTGTTGAGAATTGCTTTTAATGAAACCACTTGACATTTTTGTCAGAAACTATGAATTAAATATGCTGTTTTACAAGAGCCTTAGTTTGGAGCTGGGGAAAGGCTTTTATACAATGGGTGAAGAGTTTATCAGTTTGAAAAAAGAACTGTATGCTCTAGTTGGGTGAAGAATGATTGTCTAAAATATTCACGAAGAACAATTGGGTGCGATGTTCAGAAGTGCCTAAGTGATTTAGGAACACACGAGAGTCAATGGGATTTGTACTCCTAAGTGATTTAGAAGCTATTTAATGTCGGTTTGCCTCAGCGGAGTTTTATTTTAAGGTTTCAAATAAACTCATAGACAGATGCCTTTATAAAAGTGGCAGCTGAAATTCTGGCATAGAAAACAATTACCCCATTACTTACTTGAAAAAATACATTTTTGAGCTGACTCAGTTGCATTTCACCTGGGTCCTACTTTGAATGTAATCTTTTCCCTTTTTTCTGTTTTTTAAAAAAGCTAGTCTCATTTACATCAGAAAAAAGGACTCCTGATGAGCATTGATGCATTTTCTCCAGAAGTATTGTAAAGAGCATAAAATTAATGTGATAGACTTTCTTCTATTTTCTGTGTACATGCTCTGTAACTAGT
Source organism: Trachemys scripta elegans (assembly GCF_013100865.1). Lineage (NCBI taxonomy): Eukaryota > Metazoa > Chordata > Testudines > Emydidae > Trachemys > Trachemys scripta. Next base: position 214,232,116 of record NC_048298.1, read on the forward strand.
CTGATGAGATGTCATTTGCCAAGATAAGTAATTTTTGTTTGTAAATAGCTATGTAAAGCTATATAAAATTGTCTGTGCATAACTTACTGCATGCTAAACCTTTAATTTGTTTCAACAGATGTGTATTCTTGCAAACACTTGGGCTCACATGAGCAACTTTACTCGTGAAATCAATGCCCCACTGAAACTTGCATTTAAGTGTTTGTAGGTTTGGGCCTCATGTGGTTTGACATAGTTGCTAAATACTGTACAGAAGTAAGATGTTGATACCTTACATGTTTTGTTTGAGACTTCATATGGCTCCAGTTCAGGAAAATTCTTAAGCATGTTTAAGTCAGTGTGACTTTCAGTACACCTCTACTCCGATGTAACACGACCTGATATAACACGACTTTGGATATAATGCGGTAAAGCAGTGCTACGGGGGGGCCGGACTCTGCACTCCAGCGGATCAAAGCAAGTTCAATATAACCCGCTTTCACCTATAACACAGTAAGATTTTTTTGGCTCCCAAGGACAGTGTTGTATCGGGGTAGAGGTGTATGTGGTTATGTGTGCCCTGCACAATAGGGATTGTTTCTTGAATAGGGGACTTGTATCAAAAACATCTATTGCAAATATTTGTAGTGTTTCATTTGGGGTGGGGGAATGTTGGGAAAGTGATAATCCAAATAATAATAATTTTACGATATGTTTTGTTTTTTTCACTGTAGAGTTGGGGAATTAGTGAAGCTAAAAAAAAGTAACGTCAACAGAGTTTTTTTATGATTCTCCCCCCCCCCCCCCCCCCCACAGGGTGGCCTTGAAATGTTTATCCTATACTTCAAAATTATTTTGTTACTGTGGTTATAATGGTTCTGCTTATCTATGGCTTGTTTCTTGCTGGCCGGTTTCCCACGAATACGATTTGTATTTAGTTAACTATTACTATTGATTTGCTTTCCTTCTAAGCATACATGAATGCTGAAGTATTCCATTATCCTTGAGGTGTTTTTTTTCTTTTTCAGCCAATTATGGCAATAAACTGCACGGAAGAATCTTCTTAATATACATTTAAAAGTGTATGAAGTTGGTCTTATCTGCTTTGTTATGGATCAGGCTCCCACAAGTTTAGTTTTCTGTCGTGGTGTTTTGTGAGGGTTTTGGGGTTTTTATTTTTTATGGAGTAGGGAGGGACAAATTTGAAGTCTTCGACAAAAAACAACAACTTGTGTTAACTTTGGTAAGACTTCGTCTTTTAAATGTACTATTTCCACAGTTAGAAAACATTTGTTAGTTTGTCTTCTCTAGGTCCTACTGACCACGTTTCTGTCCACAGAAACCCATAGGTGGGGTGCTGATTTTTTTCATTTTTTTGTTTACGTGTTTTTTGTCCTCACAAAAATGTAAAATGTGGATATAAAATATGTGACTGTAAACAGCCCAGGACAGCAATGTGGAGAAGAGGAGAAAGCAAACCAAAGGGTCAAATCTCTGATTGAGACTAATGGGAGTTTTGCATGAGGTAGGAGAGCAGGATTTAGCCCCAAAACCAAGTCAGGTAAAGGGCAAACTCATCTATTTTGAAGCAGCCCTTTCACATGAGCAAATTTGGAAAAAACCCATAAATACACACAGGCTTGGCAGAATTCAAGTTTTATTTTTGATTGTGGCTGGATAATGTTGATGTTTGGTTTTAGGTGGTTTTTCATTTTTTATCAATGTAAATGTTCCTAGTTGCAGGAAATATTAAGGGGGTCAGATAGTAATTACTTAATTACAGGAGACACCGAGATTCAAAAAATTAAAACTTTGTAACTGTTGAAACACAAATTTTCAACATCACATGTCAAAATATACAAAATATCCTTGAATCAAAACTCATTTTTCTTACTTTGCATATTTGTACATTTAGATTATCGTTGGAAATGGTTTTTTCATCAGTTTGTGTGCGTATGGTTTAATCTGTGTCTACTGACATTTAATCCTTCCAGGCCGATGTCTACATATGCCGATCTAGTGCATTTTCTGCTTTCTCTGTGTTCCCTTTGTTGTGACTAAACATCTTTAGGCTGGATTTTCAGATCCACCGGGTTTACTTTGCATCACGTAAGTGGTACAGAGTGAACCTAAGCCATTCAGAGCTTTGGACTGGAGAATTCCCCTCTTAGGGAGACTCTCTGCTGGCCTAACTCGGGAGAAGGCATGAGAGCATGGCAGAGCTGAGCTTTTGTACACCTGATCTCCCACTGGTATAAGCTCTGTTAGCTTAAGATAGCAGCAAAAGTTAGAGCAGCAGGAGGGTCTACTGACTTCCGCCAGGACTGGGCAGATCACAGAGATCAGGGATTGTAAAGCCATCACTAGTTCAAGATTTAAGACCTAGTAGAGCATTGTGTGTAAACAGGGGTTCTCCTCTCTAGTCCCAATTCCCCTCCTGCTTGATCCAGCAGTGAGGAAAGAAACCTATGTTTGATTTCTCTGCTCATTTACAAATTATTGTGATTTCTCTTCAGGATCAAAGAAGAAGAAAAAGACCGGTTTTGAGGGTAGCATGCTGTTGTTTTAAACCCAGATATCTCTAGTAGGTAGCAACTGGGGGGACGGAGGGAGGAAAGAGAGGTAAATGTCTTGAAGCATTCCAAGATAAATGGAATTTAAGTTTAGAATCATCTGTTTGTTTTAACAAGGACACAAACCTCTGTCTTTAAAGGAATGAGTAAAACCTCATTAATTTCATTAATGACTATGTGATGCCTTAGTGAGTTGAGTAAATTACACTGCTCAATCAGGACCCAAGTATATGCCAGACGTTAAGCATATGTGTAGTCTTAATGAAGTCAGTGGCTCATGAGCCTAACGTTAGACATGTGCTTCAGTACTTGCTGGATCAGAGAATAAAGTAAAGATGGCTCTGTGCTGCAAATTTGACTTGGATCTCCTCAGTGTTTGGTGCTTCTCCGTGGTCTGGTCCCATTCTCCTTGACTCTGGTTCTCTGTTCCAGACTTCTGTCTGCATGAGCATGATTCTCTGTTCCCCTGGACGAGCTACCCAGCAACCTATTCCTTTTCTTCCTCTTCTATTTTGGATCTGCTGTCAAACTACCTTGTTCTCTTTTCCGCTGGATGCTCGTTCTTCTTCCTTTATTCCTGGTAGCTCTCTAGGATGCATCTTTTTCCCTCTTATCTCCTTCTACTCCTACGTAGCAGCAACTGTTGGTAAAGTCAGTGAGGCTGGAGTGTCTTAAGTTTCTTGCTGCTGTAGTTCTTCTGTGCAATGAAGAGCCTGGACACTTGTAGAAATAGCTGGAAACAAGATGGAGGAGCTAATACTGGAATAAGTCTCACCATTGCCTTAGTCTCTTTTAGGAATACTGCTTTCTAGGTTTCTCTCACCCACTGAACATTTGTGTTGCAAATTCTCTGGATGTTTCTGCCCCTCCCCCTTTTTAAAGCTCTATCTCACTTCGGTTTTTGTACCTTGTAGAAATATGTTTGTATCTTCAAAATATGTTTGTATCTTCACTGGCCATTCTTTTATACACTGGCCTACAGATTTCATTAACCCACTACTTGCCAATCTTCTAGGAAATAGAGATGTTACATCAGACTGGACTTATTGTCTCATTAATCTCTGCACTACCCCATTAAACAACTTCCCCTTTCCCCAATTGGTTTATGTCAGGAGCATCATTTATTATGGGGTAAGGAGTCAGTTGCCCCCTGACTTTGGATGCAGTCATTAGGAAGACTATAATTGCCTAGTTTTTCTCATTTGTGATGCTACTTGGGACAGACAATGTTCTATATGCTGACACAGCTTTGTGCCCAACCCCCAGTATGTTTCTGAAATGACATCCCTGGTTAACAATTATTCAGCCAGTTTTTATTTTCTGAGTACTTTTGTTTAATATTAAATATTTACACCATGTTAAAGCTACTGTGTTTCTTTCATCCATTCATTCTGTGATTCTATTTTTAAAAAGCAGGCAAGCTTGTCTGGCAAGATCTCTTCTTTTTGGCCAAGATTTTCCAAAGTGACTAGTGATTGAGTGTGCCCAAAATTTTGGGTGCCCAATTTGACATCTTTTTTTAAAGGGGCCTGATTTTCAGAAAGTCCCCAGCTCTCATCTTCTGAAAATCAGGCCATTTTAAATACATTTCAGTTGGGGCACTCCAAATCACTAATTAATATTTTTTAAAAATCTAGTCTATAAATCTGCATTCCTTGTGATTCCATTTCTCCGTTCCCACCATGTTTTAATGTTTGTTCTGTTTTTTATTAAGGGATGAAATTAGCAAATGGCAATTGTTAGGATTCTCTTTCTTACCTCGTTTGATATATCTTAGGGTACGTCTACACTACCCGCCGGATCGGTGGTCAGTGATCGATCCAGCGGGGGTTGATTTATCGTGTCTAGTCTAGACATGATAAATTGATCCCCGAGCACTCTCCTGTCAACTCCTGTACGCCGCCGCCGCAAGAGGCGCAGGCGGAGTTGATGGGGGAGCAGCAGCTGTCAACTCACTGCAGTGAAGACACCGCGGTGAGTAAGTCTGAGTACATCAACTTCAGCTACATTATTCACGTAGCTGAAGTTGCGTAACTTAGGTTGATTCTCTGCCCCCCACCTCGCCAGTGTAGATCAGGCCTTAATGTTGCTTTTTTGTACTACTGTTTTATATTTTTTATTGGCACAAGATTTTAAAAGCTCAAAAATGTAAGGAGGTGTAAAGCAGTGTTTGTAAATAGTGTAGTCCTTGCAGTGCTTTCAGATTAGCATTCCTTATAGATTTTCTTCTTTTGAGTAAGATGGATACAATTACATTTTAAGTCAAATGACATGGGAGTAAAGGACACTATTACAACACCGAATTGGAAATTCAAGTAACTGTGACCTATACATATTTGTATCAAGAAACCCACAACAGACCCAAAGGAAAGTTAAATATGTGCATACTGCTGTACAAGTCTCAACAACTGGCTGGAAAACATTTATGCAATAGTTATCCTATGTTTGTTAAATGCTGTGTGTCCTGCTGCAAAGTTTCCTATGGCATTGTTGTTCAGTTTTACTGGTATGCAAACAATTGTAAAATCAAGTGTTATACACACAGTCTTACGCTGTCATTGGCTGCTTTGCACTCTAATTAAAACTTCATGTCTTGAACCATTAATATCTTCTTGTGGAAACAATGGCCAAAAGGTTATCTTTTTCTCAGAAGAGAGAACAGGAAATTGTGCTAGGACCTCATACCCTACAGAGATCTCATAGTAAATCTTAACAAGAAAAACATTGTGCCCTGTGGCAGTGATCCTATGGTTCAGCATCTTTAAGATGTAGGGTTTTGACAATGTTAAATACTCAAATGCATTTTGTTGGTGATGTTTAGTTTCTGTGAGAAGGAAATAGATTTTATATAGCAAGGAGAAGTGAGTTTTTTAATGCTAGTTCTGGGATGAAGACAATAGTATGCTCTTTGGAGTCACGACTCTTTTTTATACAGATTATTAGTAGCAATACTCCAATATGGGACTGAACATACGCAAACGTAAGATTGCCAGACTGGATCAGAGTTCCATCTAGTTAATTATCGTGTCTCTGACACTGGCCCATACCAGATGCTTCAGAGGAAGGGGGAAGAAACTCCGAAGCCCTTAGTCATGGAATAACCTACTCATAAGGGAAATGTCTTCCTAACCTCTCTGCTAGTGGGTATTTTAGGCCTTGAAACACGATGGTATATATCCCTTCCAAACTCTCTTTCTCTCTTTTTTTTAAAAAATAACCCTGTATAATATAAATGTTGATATTCTTGTTTTTCATATCCAGGTCCAAGCGTTTTTGTTAATCCTGCTTGGATCTTGGCCTCATTTATAACTTGCAATAATGAGTTCCGCAGGATAACTGTGCATTGTGTATAAAACCCTTTATTGGTTTTATAGTTGTGCCTTTCAAATTCATTGAATGTCCTCTTGTTAGTTAATAGAGAGAAAGTAAATTGAAGTGCCCTTTTTAAAGTATCTGGAAGAGTATTTTGGGTCAAAGTCATAAAAATATTGCTCATGTGAGTTTTTTCCTCTTCGTTTCCTTCCTTTCCAGGGTTCTCATTTAATTAGATTGAAAACAAATATCAGGTGGTGAGCAGGGACACTGCTAGAGGCCTCTTATACATCACTTCAAGAATACCAACCAACATCTTTTGGCAGATACTGTAAATTATGTTCAGTTCGGATTTCTGCAAGTGATATCGGTTTTCTCTTCTTGAGTGACTTCAGTGAAGCCATGATTTTAGAGAGAGTTTGGCCTTATCTGAAAGGCTCTTACATTCCCCTCAGAGTTGATGTAGTATTCTCATGAATTTTAATGGCCGGAAAACCACCTGAAGCTGTTGTCTCATATCAAGACAGAGGCTGGGAGGTTAGCACTAGGGAAGGCCTAAGTATTGAAGGAAAGGTCAGTGATGGAGCAAGAGAACTCTTCCCTCAGAGTAAGTACTAAGGCAATGGTTTGGCATAGTGCTAAGGTGGATTATTTTGGATGAGATGTGAAATCAAGGTCCTAGTTTCATATCTCATCCAAGAACACATGGCAGTTCTCACAAGAGTTAGGGCTGCTAACACGGTGGTGACCTGGTCAAATTCCAGGTTGGATAAATAGTCATTCTGCCTATCAAAATTGTCCATGCAGTTTCATTTGCATATAGCTGTATTTTTCACTTGCTGTCCTAAACTGTTGTGTAGCGTTAATGTACGCTGTTGATCTTAGTGGCAGCTGATTGGTGAAACGATTCTTATACGGAGTAATTGGCAAGAGTTTGTAAAGCGCTTAAGTAGCCATTTAAATGAAGAGCACTTTATAGGTGTTAGATCATTATCATTAAGTTACATATGCATCAAGGGGCAAATATTCCCAAAATGCAGAATGTACAAAGTCCCTGACTTCCCAGAATAGTAAGTGGCCAATATATTGCAGCTTTAAAAAGAATCTTCGCTATAGCAGAAGTGATTATAGTATTCTAAAATTCAATAATTTAGTCACCTCTTCTTTGGGAAAGAAAAGCTTCCCATCCACTCCTTATTTGCTTAAACTTGACACTTTGATTTTATATTAAGGTCTGCTTGTATTATAACATTTCTGGTGCTTATCCAAAAATACTAAATTATAATTCAAGCCAAGGTTAATGACTATTATATATTAAGGTTAAATACAAAGATTACATTTGTAACCTCATTTGAAGACTCCTGGAGTACAAGTTTAAAATGCCCCAGCAGGCTCCAAAATCTGCTACTCTACATGCAAAAATAAACCACTAGTTATTCTGAAGCCAAAACTGGCAATTATAAAACCTCTTCATGCTGGCTGCCAGTCTGAGTTCATTATGAGGGAGCTCATTCTTCCCTTCAGGAATGAATGTAGCTTTTGAGCACATTTTCTAGTTTCACTTGGTCACAATGCTGATGAATTGTTTTAACCATGATCTCCTGATGGGAAACTAACTTTCTTCTTCCTGGGGAAAAAAAAAATTGTGTTGATTCTTGCAGCAGCTTTTCAAATGAGAGGATATGATTTTATTTATTTATTTTTAAAGAGCTGAAGATTTGGCACTAACAAAGGGAAAATATCTCCCTGTTCCTTTCTTTTTTTGTGTGTCTGTGTGGAGGCAGCGGGAGTGCGGGGGAGAATTGTGTAATCACGAGTTTTCTTTTAAGACTGTGAATGTACAGCAGAGGAAGCACTGTAATAGGGTTTTTTAACTTTAGTTCACTTTTTTAAAAAATAGCAGACTTATTTCCTGTAAAATATCTGCAGCATCTTGGAAAGTACTTTTGAGTGGAATAAGCCAAGTCCTCCAAAGTATTTTGTTAGGCACTGTGTGAGTCCATAATGTGATTTTATATAGACCTGAATTGGTAAAATGAATTAGGAGTTTAAAAAAAAATCAAAGTGGTGCGCCGTCTTTCTAGAACAGCAAAATAAATAAATAAAATGATGAAATAATAAACTTAAGTTCATACTGAACATGGGGCTGTGTAAGAGTATTGCCTATTGTGCAGAACAATATTTCCCATACAATTCTCACGGGTTTCAAACAAAGAGGAGTGGTGGGAAGGCCTGGTTGATTTTTTTGTAGTGCAATAATCTGTTGCTGAGACAGAGCTTGGGGCTTTTGTTCCTGCAGACATGGAGCTGACTCTGTGTGATAGGAAGCAAGTATATTGTTGTTTGGCACCTACTACAGGCAGATTATAGAGCAACACCTGCAATTCACAGTGAGAGAATGTAGAATGTTATGCCAAGGGATAGTTTTAATTATGTGAATGAAAATGTAACTCATCATGAAGTAATGAGTAAAAACCCTAAATAATCTTACCTATTCTAATGTATATATTTGTCAGGACTAGACACCATGAGAAGAATCCATTACTGCATACCAGTGATCCTTCCACCACTGGGGAAATTAACAAACCGAAGCACCCACTTCCCATCCCTACCTTCCTCCCACCTCTAGAAACCAAACCAAAAAGAGAGAGAGAGAGAGAAGCCCAGTGTTCATGTTCATGTTTCATGTTGGTAAAACCAATAATAGAAAATATTCTCGATACTTTCACAATGTTGTCTCAAGTTATCAGTAATTATCAGTAATTATTATCAGTAATTAACAACATTCTGAATTTTTAAATCTGTAATAAGCTTTATATTTAAGACGATTTTCCTATGGGAGAGAAGGCTGAAGTAGCTGTACAAAGTGTACTTTTTAGCCAAAGGTATCCAATTCTGATCCTCAGAAAGGCCACCTTGTGCCAGGGAGATGTAAGCTATGCAAGAAGGTACAGCTAAATTTAAAACCAGATGCTGCATCAACCCTGAGCTTTTCAAGGTAAAAAATTTTCAAAGGAGGATTCTCTTGGCTAACAATATTGTAGCAGGAAATCTTCATTTTAAAAAAAAAATTGTGTGAAATCTCCAGGCGATCATTGTTCAGTGAGAGAAAATTCCATGGTATAGATTAACTTTTGCTGGTTTGGAGAGAGAGCTGTGTTTTCCAGAATATTTGAGTCTCTCATTTTTGGCCAACTAGTGTCTTTCCTGTGTTGCTGATCTGAAGCAAAGCAATTCACTACAGATGTCCGTTCCAAAATCTTTAGTTTTTGATCTGAGCATGTCATAGTACATGCTTTTGTCCTTTGGCGTGGTGGGCGGAACATACAGAATTTTTGCTCCACCCAACTTCAAAGGAATTCCAAAGCAGTTAATCATGTGACTAGATTGGATGGAGATAAAATGATAGTTTAGGTTCTTTTTCAAAAACGAAAATCATTCTGCTCATTGCTCTTTTTGTAGTATTCTGAGAGTGCTAGTTTATAGATCTATTTCTGGAAGGTATGGTGATTACTGAAATACTAAATATTAAGGCATTGTACAGTACGGGAGACAGACTTGGAATTTTGAGTACAATACTGTGCATAGAAAAAACATATACCACCAAGTCTGTGGAGTTAATCATGTTTACTGAAAGTAGTTATCACATGCTTAATACTATATGCTAGAATGCCGTGGGTCTGATGCTTTTAAAATCTTTTCTTTTTTTCTGGAAAAAGTCAGCCAAATCTGAATGACGTCTTAAAATTTTGCTTGTTCAATTCAGTGCAAAATTATTCAGATACAAACCACCGTAGAATTCTTCGTCTGTTTTTCTTTCTTAAAAGGTTGGGGTTTTTTGAATTAACTTATTGCCTTTGGCTTCTATAAAAATATTTTTCAGTTGAAACAGGCTTTAAATCCTCTGCCATCCATTAAATCCAGAGCATTTAAAAGCAAGAAAACAGCAGCATATGTTGCCAGACTCCCAGAATAAATCAGCCAGTGAGCAAAACTCCCACCCCCCATATGCCCTAGCACCTCTATCCTCCCAAATGTCTGTCCTAAATAATAGGTTTTGCAGCATCGCATCAAGATAACCAGATCCAGACTATTTTGGAAGAAACAATGGACTAGATTCCAAAATCCAGGGGACCTCATGGAGACAAATATGTTCCAATTCAGAGGTGGGGAACTCATGTGTGACCAAAAAATCTCAGTATAGCAAGTGGCAAAGCTACTGAAAATGCAAGGTGGTTTTTTTTGTTTTGTTTTTTAAGTACCTGGATGAGCTACAAGTTTCCATAGTTATTGGTAGGGCTGGCTCCTTGTTTTGATCATTTAAAAAAAAATAAATTTAATAGGGAACAGGATAAACTTCATAATCAAGTTTTTCCTACTAAAGGTTAAAATTAAAAGGGCAATACCAATGTGATTAAATATGACACTCTTTATACAAGAGTTAATAAAATGTAAAATAGGTTGGATTAAAAAGAGGAACTTGACCAAAAAGCATTTTATACCATATACATAGACATAGACCATATTCAGACCAGAATTCAGTTTGCAGCGGTTGGAAGCGAAGAAACCCTTGCTTGGAGGTTAGTTTAACAAACTCGGATCTTCTCTACCATTTCGCCACCCACTTACTTGCCCCAAAATAGGGCCAATACCCAACCTATTTTAAGGGCCTCTTTTATTTGGTGCCTAATGTTCTACAACACATATCCAATTAGGAACTACTAAATTATCTCTCTCTCTGTTTTTTTAAAATGTATTTCTGTCTATGTAGAGGAAGGTTTCACAGCCTCTGACTGAGAAAACTTCATCCCCTCCTCTCACATGCTTCATTGTGGGCTTCATAAATTGCATTGCTCCAGAGGTGCACCACTGTCTTTGTGCTACATAGCTGGAGAGGTCATCACTGACATAGTTGTGACTTGAACTGTTAATGATTTTTAAAGATCAGGACCAAATAATGGACTGAAAGCCAGTGGAGGGACCAAAGCAAAAGAATGATGGGTTCACTATAGCCCGGCCCAGTGAGGAGACATCTAGATGGATTATCTATTACTTCCACCTTCAGCCCTAATCACAATGAGTTACAGTAAATCCAGGAAGGGGGTAAATAGCTGGATCAGATCCTCATCTTGGAAGAAGGGGCAAAGTTTATAGCAAGCCTAAAATGGAAGATTTTTTTTTTTTTTAATCCTTGGGGCATGGTGTGTGTGTCTTCTAGGCTTAACAGTGACTCAAACAGGACCCTTACACATCCCATTACTTAAATGAATGGAGGAGGGATGCCTTTGATGGAAGGTGAAGATACCATCCTGGCTAACTGCTTTATAGGTTCTTCCCCTTTCAACCATCATCATTCCACCTTTGTTTTTTCCAAGATTCAGTCTAAGCTAGCTGATCTCTTGAAGGCATTGTTACATCCTTGTGGTGGTGGAAGTTGCACCTATGGCAAATTGAAAGAAAGCGAAGTGTTCAGCTTTTTGGCAGTGGAGTAGGGCTACGCATAGGATTCAGGGGGCCTGGGGGCAAAGCAATTTCGGGATGGAGACAGGATGGGTGTCTGCAAGTGAGGGCTTTCAAAATGTTCCAATGCCAGTTATCTTTGAGAACTCATGAAGGACAGGTGAGGTCCCAGAGAACTGGAGAAGGGCAAACATAGTGGAGGACAGGATTAGAATTCAAAATGACCATGACAAATTGGAGAATTGGTCTGAAATCAACAGGATGAAATTCAATAAAGACATGTGCAAAGTACTACATTTAAGAAAGCAAAATCAAATGGACGACTACAAAATGGGGAATTACTGGCTAGATGGTAGTACTGCTGAAAAGGATCTGGGGGTTGTAGTAGATCATAAATTGAATATAAATCAACAATGTGATGCAGTTGCGAAAAAGGCTGCTAATATGCTGTGGTGTCTTACACCCAACTCTCCTGTTAATACACGGGAGGTAATTGTCCTGCCCTAGTTGGCACTGATGAGGCCTCAGCTGGAGTACTGTGTCCAGTTTTGGGCACCACACATTAGGAAAGACGTGGACAAAGTAGAGAGAGTCCAGAGGAGAGCAACAAAGATGGTTTAGAAAACCTTATCTATGAGGAAAGATGTAAAGATTGTATAGAATGGTTCAAATATCTATATGAAAATTATCATTTTCTATTAAGTCCTATAGGAGCTGGTACATCTGGAATAGCTGGCGTCATTTGTATAAGTTTTAAAGATAACAGTATAGTTGGAAATAAATTCATAAGTAAAAAATAACTGTTGACATCAATGGGATGCTTGATGCTGTATGTGGGTGGATAGAACTAAAGTGTGTGCCTTTTAGTGCACAAGTGTATTTCCCCACTGTGAACTTCTGGAGGCATTTTGTACACAGAGTACAGTGTACCCCTTCCCAGCATGGGGTCAGCTCCACTGTGGGGTGCAGCAGGATGGGGGCCACAACAACCCCATCCTGTGTCAAGGCTAATGTCACAGGAGGTGCTGTCCTGGATCTAGTCATTCATTCTGATTGTGCCCAACCCTGTGCAGGGTACAAAGTGTGAAAGCGAGGAAGCTGCTTGTAGGGCCGGCACCAGCATAGCAAGCAGGTGCCTGGGGGCGGCCAATGAAGAGAGGGGCGGCACGTCCAGCTGTTCGGCGGCAATTCAGTGGCGGGGCCGTGACTCCTTCTCGGAGTGAAGGACCTGCCGCCGTAGAATGAAGCGGCGGTAGAGCTTTGTGTGTGTGTGTGTGTGTGTGTGTGTGCGCGCGTTCGCGCTTGGGGCTGCAAAAAATGCTTGAGCCGGCCCTGGCTGCTTGTACTGTCCTCTTCCCCACAGATCTATCACCCACTCTCACAGACCATCAGGTTTCTAAGGTTGGGCCACAAACTCGTCCATGGGGTCTAAGACACTGCCTGCCTTCATGAGTTTGCAATCTGATATAGACCCAAACAATACAATCTATCATACCCTGTGTGACAAGTGTGAGCTTGAAGACAGAGCATCACTGAAGGGCTATGTGTAGACTATATAAGGTTATGCATTGAGATTTTCAAAGCAGTGCAGCGGGAGATTAGGGATACATCTTCCATTAATTTTAATAGCAGTTGTGTGACAAAATTGCTTGCACCGCTTTGAAAATCTGAGATGATTTCTTTTTGTCTGTGCTTCTGTTTTTTGCTGTTGCTGCTGAGACAATGCTTAAAAGCAGGAATATGATGTGTCATACTGGGAAAGCAGGTGCAGGAGCAAGGGCTAATTTCTCTTGTAGTTCAGTGTTTCCCAGGCACTAGAATCTGAACCAGTACTGATAACTAAGGCTCCATGTTTGTCACAGAGGTCACGGAAGTCATGGATTCCGTGACTTCTGCAGTGGCTGGTGCACCTGGCCCAGAGGCTGCCTGAGCAGCTCGGGCAACCCCCAAGCCAGGCACACCAGCCACTGCTGGAGCAGTCTCGAGCTCTCCCTGCCCCCCAGCAGCAGGAGTTTGGGTGGGGGGGCTCAGGGCTGGGGGTTAGGGTGGGCGGTGCTAACCTGGTGGGGGGGGGTTCCCCGGAGGGGCAACATGGACTCCCTCCCTCAGCTTCTAGCTCCACGTGCTGCCTCCTCCTGCAGGCACCGCCCCCGCAGTTCCCACTGACTGCGGTTCCCAGCCAATAGGAGCTGCAGAACCAGGGCTTGGGGCGGAGTGGAGGCAGCACATGGAGCCAGGTAGGGAGCCTGCCCCAGCCCCACCAATCTCTCCCCCCCCCCCCCCAGCACACACAGCCCCTCCCTCCGGCGCCCCCCTCTCCAGCACCTGCGGTGCACCGAGGGCTGCCCTCCTGAGCCACTCCCTGTCCCCTCAAGTTTTAGTCAGGGGTATATAGTAAAAGTCATGGAAGAGTCACGGACTGTGAATTTTTGTTTACTGTCCGTGACTTTTACTAAAAATACCCATGACTAAAACATAGCCTTACAGATAACTGGTACTCTAGGTTCCCCTTCCCTAACTTTAAGGATGGCCCTCTGTTGTGGGTTGCAATGTACCACCTCTGCTCCAAGTCAGTATTGCAATTGCTAGAATAGAGCTGGGGATTACCCCAAGGTCCAGCATGATTTAGAATATGCACTGATGAATGGGAGCGGGTGGTCTCCGGCTTTTATAGCAGCGATCTGTGAGTGTGGTAAACTTGTGCAGTTGCCTGAAAAGATTGAGAACCACTTCTAGTGCGGACTAAATGCCTTGAACCAAACACCGCAAAGTCAGTAAAGCGTTCAAATTATTTGCAAAAGTAATCCAGGAAGCCAAACTTTTTAGAGTGAGTTGAATGGACAAAAAGGCAGATGAAGGGGGCTTGTTCCACTTCATTGATAATATATCTTTGCCTCTGTGCTAATCACCTTGTATGAGAAGAGTGCAGAGGGCCACACAATTTTTGCCTACAAAAATAGCAGATTGTTTTCTGAGCTCAAATATTGTCCTGTTACAATTCATGTAAATAACGTTTGGGGGAGGCTCTCTCTTCTCACCAAGGACCAGGATTAGACCCAAGCTAGCAAAGATCCTGGAGGATGTCCTCTTATAAAAACCTACTTTAGAGATGTACATGAAAAGCAAGTGGCTGTTGTGCATTGTGCAAGTTACTTGATAAGATACTTAGTTTTGGCTGTGTACAGGCAACGATCTAGAATGGAAAATAAATAAGGCTTAATAAGGTTTAACTAAAAACATACACTTCTGAGCTTATTGCTGTCTGTAGGAATCTTAAAATGGAACATTTATTGGGAATATGTCCCACATTCCAAGTCAAACAGATTTCTGCAGTGATCCTCTAAAGACCATCTCTAGCCACCGGAGAAGGCAGATTGAGTGCTACTTCAGCACTTCTAGGAAAAGAACAATGCTGCTGCCACAGCTGGCTGTTCTGGGCTGGAATACCATAGCATTTTTGTATTCTACAGAAGAACTGGAATTTGGGCTTATTTTCCTTGACCTTTTAGCACATAATGACCTATTCAAACAAGCTGGTGAAGTACTCTGGCCTCTTCTATTTAAGAGGTTTGCTCCATGGGATGTCATTTTTCTGTATACACCAGGAAGAAGATGCTCCAGGGGGTGAGGTTCAGTAGGGCCTCCCTGAAATGTTGTGCTGAAAAGAATATCCTTCAAAGCCATCTCTGTGTTCTTGAGCTAAGTTCTAGGTTCAGAGTCTAATTGTATGAAATTGAATGGCTTTTTATTTTGGTGGAAATTTCTCTTAATGCCTTTGATTTGTGTGGGGAGGAGGGGATGGAACTATTGACATGTAGAATCATAGGAATATAGCAATTTGTGGATACAGCCAAAGGGCTGTCTAGTCTATTCCCCGTTTCACAGCATCCACATCCTTATTACTGATTTAATATTTCTGCCTAAGGGCCCAGTTTTACCCAGGATGAATAGTACCTTGATCTGCAAGCAGTCATATCGAAATCAAGGTATAGAAGTAGAACTGATCCCCATCGTGTCCTTACATTCCTGTTAACTGCCCAGGCTATTTTATTAGCTTGCTCGTCCTACCAAGGACTGAATTAAAAACCCTCCTGACGCCCAACGTAAATTCCTCCTCTTTTAGCTTTAACATGAGATTATGAATTATACCTTCCCTTTGTAAGATGAACAGGTCTTGCCCTTGATATTTGCTCTCAAATTATCAAGCACTTTGAAGGTTGGAGGCATGGCTGGCCATAGGAATAGCAACTAGAAGTAATATCTGGCTGCTTTTATATAAATGCTCCCTAAAATAAATACACATACGTGTTTATGATTATTCAAGCCAGATTTCTTTTGATCTGAAAGGCAAAATAAAATTGTTTAGATATAACACGTGTGTGTGCAATGAATAAAGGTATCAATTTAGGGAACACGTAAAATTGTTTTGATTTATATAGAAAATAAGAGTCTATGCCCATCCATCTAAGTGTCTCAATATTCATTTGAAATTCAAATATCATTAATTTTAACTTCCACCAATTCCACCTACTCCTGAATCAGCAACAGAAAGGCCAAATGAAGACTGAAACAATCCTTGCCTGCTCCCACCACTAACAACCCTCATAATTCTCCCATTCCCCTCCTCCCCCACATGAGTTAGGGAGAACAGGTGGGTTTTGCAGTGTGCTTTGAAGGCCAACAAGTTCAGCTATTTAGGGCCACAGGCAAGGGAGTGACTTGCAGGGCAGCGGCCCTTAGCTCCCACCCTTTTATACGAAGGGCAGACCAGCTCAAGTTTAACTCATCATAACTGTAGCCACATGACTTGAGGAGAAAAGCAGTCTCTCAGGTAGGTGGGTAGTCTCGGGCCATGCAGGGCTTTGTAGGTCAAAACTAACATCTTAAACTCTGCCCAGAGTAATATATCAGCAAACTTAATATGAGGTGAATCAGCGTGGACCAGTATCAATCATCATGTCCTTAATGGAGTCCTTTTCCCTGCAACTTCCCAAATGCCACAAGAACGTTAGCAGTGGCTTAAGCTATCCACTAACTGCTGGGAGTTAGGAGGAAACTTCCCTGAGGGAAAGAACCTATGACTGCCAACTGCTTGCACCTTCCTCACAAGCCCCTGCTACCGGCTGCTGTGAGGAACAGGATACTGACCTAAATGGAACATGGGTCTGGTTCAGTAGGGCAATTCTTATGTTATGAAAATAGGTGATAGAAAAGCAACACCTCTCCCAGGGAACACCAGCCCTGTGGACGCAGCTGCAGGAATCTCACCTCTAGGAGGAACAAAGTAGAGAATGTAAATTACAGTAGTTGTCTCACCAGGAAATCTCCGTGTAAATAACAGCAAAAGCCTGAAATTCCAAAGTAGATTGATCTGACCAATCTAAATACTCTTGCAGTACTTCCTCTGAAGACCCGAGGCTGACTTCTCAGCCTTGTTCTGAACAGACCCTAGACCAGCTCACTCAGCGTGGTGTGGGATCTCACTAACATCCCCTCTTTCTGCCAGAGCTTCAAGTGCATTATAGAGAGAGTCCTGAGCCATGCTTTATAACAAGACATGCTTGAGTGTCGATCACACCAGTGCTTTGGAAATTCAGCACTGCTTCAGGGAAATAGCTTTTACTTGATGTTCTCAGGCCTTCCTCTTAGGAAATATTCTTGTTTAATGTGGGAAGGGATGAAAGCAGAAATTCATTTTACCAAGACAACCACGGAGTTGGCTGCCCTCTTGTCTAGCCACACTAGCCAGAGATTAAAAGCCTGGTACCGGCATTCTGGCAGGCGGTAGGTTGTCCTCCGAGCACAGGTTGCCTAAAAGCTGTTTTGGTATGACAGTGCTTTGTTTTTCTGCCTCAAGTTCAGCTTCCTCCTTGCCTTTTAATTAGCTAATCACTTTCTAATCCAATCCCCCCTTTAAAGCTTTCACCTCTGGTTATACATGCTCAATATAAAACAGAGGACAATCAGTATATTTTCCCTAGATCTAGCAATGCTGCACCTGACTGAATTGTAGTAGGTCTTACTTATTTTAGTTTGTGCAGAGGGAAAGAAAATCAAGCTACTGCTGAAGAAACCCAGCTCCCCGAAGAACTGCAACTGATTTGATAGGGCACTGTCAATGTACATTAGTTCTGAAATCCTTGATGATAGATTGCCTACAAGTCTGGAGTAAGCAAAACAAATACACCTAAAGATGTACAAGTGTCTGTGACGTTTCAGTAGAAACAATTTACTGATTTAAAAAAAAAATTGCGCTTTACCAGTCCATGTATGTATGTATATATTTATTTATTTATATAGATATAAGAATCAAACTAATATTTTTTTTAGGAGTGAAGATTTTTATCTAGCATGTTTTCTTCTTTTAAAAAGTGAAAACTTGTTAAAGATGCTTTAAGATAGATAATTAAACTTCAAACACTGCTGCTAAAAACAGCCTTGCTTCTTTTGTTTAGACTTTCAAAATGCAGCAGCTTAATGCCTCTATTGTATGGAGGGGAAATATGCTAATTTGAAGCACATTTCCCATCAGAATCCCTTTCAGTCATGTCATAGCTGCAATATGAATGATGATAAAAGAGGGAAGAATGGAGAGGCCTGTATTATGAGAGCGCTGCTGTTTGTTGTTATGCATTAAGAACAGGGATGAATAGAGCTGAAGAGTTCAGTCACCCATGAAGACCTGTGGTCTGCTGGCTGCACAGAGACGAGCGGGTTCTCATGGGTTCAGTCTGGTCTCCTTGCCCGACTGACTCTTCTTGAAATCTTTTCTATACAGAGGCATAAAACAGGGGACCGCCATGTACCTCCTTCAAGGAGAGCAGTATACGCACAATTAATATATTGATTGTAGTGTGGGGAGTTATCAGAGGAACTCTAACCCAAGCCTCTAGCTTGTCAGCCAAGAAGTCATAGAAATAAAGGAGCAGTTCTTGGCCTGATTCAGGGGAGATTTGACTATGCTCAATTCAATATTTAGAAATCTTTATCTGTGTCCATACCGCCCATCCCTCAGCACATAAAATCTGATCTGATGATGTTCTGTACATGAACCCATGTACACTTATCAATATGTAATTTTGACAGCTACATGTTTCTCATAGTTACAACTCTTGTATCTTTTCTGATTTTTTTTTTCCTAAATAAAATAAGCTCATTAGAGCACACAGAGTTTAATCTGCGTTCGCAACTATTTCCCTATGTGATAAGAATCTAGCATCCTTACTTTCCATAATACCTGATGTTAGCAGCAAGGTGACAGTAGTGTTTTCTACCACCTTGTTTGGGCACCATGTTCCAGAACTAGTCTAATAAAGATGTGCTTTCCTATCTGTTGTAAAGTTGTAAGCAAATTGCATTACTGAAGATCCAAAAGTAAAATAGTGTTTTCAAGAGCAGAATCTGCTGATCCTACAGACATAGATTATGGTAATCTCATAAATAGTCTGCATTTTAAAATCTTTATGAAATCTCTTTAATAGAGATTTCTAAAGCAATATAAACATTAAATACCCCAATTCAAATATAAATAAACTCAACCAAATACATATAGAGCTGGGTGTATTTTAGATCTACTAGAACATCTATAAAATGTATCTTGTGGTTGAAAAAAGTCAGTGGCCTTTCTCTAAATGTTGTCCCATCGTTTCATCTTACGATATTTGGACTATATTGGCCTATATTGATTGGCCAAACAGTTGTCCTGTTTGCATCTGAGAATCAAATTAAGTCTCATCTCTTTTTTAGTTTTATATTTTAATCAGTGTTAAGTATAGATAAATCTTGTATGCTACATAAAACTAAGTGTGAACTCATACAATGGAAATAGAAGGAACTATGTCAACTACTACTAACTAAGCAGTGGATCTCCTGATAATGACATTAGGGTACTTGCCTGAAATTGTGTTTAAAGCAAGAATAAATTTACAGTTCAAGTAATTTGGGGCCTGAAGAAGCCAGAAAACAACTTTCTAATAGAAAATTAATCAAACAAAAATGTGCTTTTGCTCATATATTTCACTGCGTTGCTGCTGTCTTTTATTTCCTGTGTATGTGACAGCAGTGCATTTAAAAAACAAAACAAAACACCTTTTAACCGTTATCCCATTTAAATTTTTCAATTTATTTCTACCAATCACTCTTTGAACAGTTAAATCAGGCTGGATGATTTGCTCAGGAACAACAATACATATGGCACGCTACACATAGTGGCACTGGGGTATGCATAAAGAGCAAAGCCTCAGTCCCATGTTGACCAGGGTACCCTCTCTGAACAGCCCAGAACTGTGAAGTGACTTGGTCTGTTGCCCACTATATTTAGTCAGTACTGTGATCCAAACGGTCCAAAATGGAGCTTAGCCAGGGAGAAGGGAGGGAGCTTATCGGTTGGTTGAAGATCATCTCTCCTTTTATACCCTTTTCCTCCTCACCCCTTCCTCCCCCCCAAAAAAAGAAAAGGGTGGGAGTCAGGAGGGACAATGAAAGAAAGCTAAGGGTGGTAATAAAGACCAAATTGGGCATGAGTTTACAATAAATACCACTGAGAGCAAAAATGACCAGTGCAGTTTTGAACTGCATATGTAGAGGCATCAAGTCACAGAGCAGGTATGTAACAATCCCTTTCTATGCAACTGGCAAGAGAGCACCGGGAATAGTGCTTTTAATCCTGGGAAACTCCAGTACCAGAAAGACATTGACAAACTGGATGGAGTTCAGAGAACCTAATCATAATCGTAATCCAAAGGTAGGAAGGGATTCACTTATGATAAAATAGAAATTTTTTTTGTTTAATGTTTCAAATAATGACAAAGTGTAGACATAGTGGCTTGCAAGTGTTTTAAATGAGTAAACACCAAGTTTGGAAAGAAACTATTTTGTTAGGCATAATTAGGAGTAATGAGATGGAAAAGAAAAACATATGTTGAACTTCAGTGAAATCTCCCTGCTGGTGAGAGCTGTGGAATAGTCTCCCAAGCAAATTGTTGAAAACCTCAGGACTTGGGGCACTCAAAGTAGACAAAATGCTAGAAATATATAGTGTAGGGACCTGTAGTGCCCTAGCAAGGGAATTTCTAGACATCCTATCAGGGAATTGTGAATGAAGACTGCTACCCTGTCCTTAACTCACCCTGTAGTGCTTTTGTCTTGAAGCTTATTTTGTAGGTGAGATCACCCACTGCTCTGAGATTCAGCAAAAGCTAGACATGACATGATCCGGATGTAATTCCAAATTTCCTAGCTTTGGTCAGGTTAAGTTACTCAATATTATAAGATAGGGTTCTTATTTAATTATTTTGAGTTCCCAAAGTGCATACTTAACATTTTATGTGTGCAGCTGCTTGCATGTAAGTGAAAGAACGGTTAAACACTTCAGCAGCGATTGTTTGTTGCCCATGAACAGCATTCTCAAGGGCATTGTGAAGTGCAGAAAAAACCGTTACTTTATACGTGACTAGGATTCCAATAGGAGCAGTGCTCCAGCTCAGAAGAGGGGCTTGGAAAAGCTGCATTTGTTCAAGTTGCCTGGCACATACTTAGATGAGTTAATTGGGAACCCTCAAAGTAGAACTTGCTCATGTCCTGCAGCCCTCTTAATGAGGAAATCTGTACTTTCAGATAATATGGTAATTAATTGGGAACCTTTTAGTCAGTATCTCAGCTGAGGATTTCATGATTAAATATCTTGTACACGAATCAAAAATACATTTATAACTCAACAGGTGGCCTACAGTTGCCTTGGGTAACCCTGATCTTTCTCACCTATGGTTTAAGCTCATCGAAGTAATGGCAGACTCACAAGGTGTTGAAACCAGTGTTTAAATAAACATTGGTTTCAACCGCTTGTACCCAACCATTTATTTCAACGCTTTCTCTGATCTCAGCATTTTGACTGAGATTGGGGGGAGGGATGTGGATTAAGTGGCTACTGTATAAATTGCCAATATTTCCTGGCTGAAATCCTGGATCTGTTGAAGTCAATAGTAGTTCTGCCATTGACTTCAGTGGGTTTAGGATATCATCCCAGATGTTTTAGATGAGGCGTTGATAGGCACTGGTTCAGGAATGGCTTCTTGCAACACACTTGTGGCTCTCTTGTTTTGGTGGCATCCTCAAACTCACGAAAAGTATGTAAAACTAAACGTCTCTTTCAGAAAGATGGCAGGGCAGTTAAAACACTGAACTGGATGTCAGCAAACTTGGGTAGTATTTTGGGCTCCACTACAGGATTCCTATATGACCTTGAGTGGATAACTCACTTAACAATGCCTCATTTTCTCAATCTATAAAATGGTGATAAAATATAACTTTATCTCCCAGGGCTGTTTTAGTTTTTTCCTTCAAGTTTGTAAGATGCTTTGAGATCTTGAGCTGGAAGACGCTATAGCATTGCTGTGTGTGTGTGTATGTATGTATGTATGTATGTACGCGCACACACGTGCACAGATTCACTCTCAACCTAATGTGTGTTCCAATGGCTCTCTACATTACAGATTTTTCCTTTTTTTTCAGTTCTGGTGACACTGATACATTTCTACAGTCTGAAGAAACAAGCCATTTGTTTGTTTTTTAATTGAGTTTAATTGTAGCACGAGATTCAGGCAGTATGTTTTTCTCTGGGTTCTAGTGGCATATAGTACAAATCACATTTTGTTCTTGTGATTTGTCCCCAAAAACCCTACATAACATTCAACACTTTTGTACTGCACTTCACATTTTCAAGGCAATGTGCAAAAATTGAGAATTAACTGGGTTTAGAAACCTGCCATTGGGATGTAAAGTTGAATGTAGTTTTGCTTTTTCTCTATATATTTGATATATAAAAATAAAATTTTACTTTTAGATGACCTCTTGCTTACGAAGTATCTCAAATACTGAAAAGTAAGAAAGCTTTTACAAATTTGAGGCCAGTAACTCTTAGAAATCCAAGCCAAATTCTTTTTCTTTCTGGTCCACCCAGTGGTGGATTAACCACTTGGCTAATAGGGCCCATGCCAAGGGGCTCCGGCCAATTGGGGGCTCTGGAAAAATGGGTGCTCCTGCTCCACCCACCCAGCACTTCTGACGGGAAGTGGGGCAGGCCCCCGTACCCCGACCCACTCCCCGGCAGGAGTGCCAGGCGGGGCAAGCCCCCACTTCCCATCCCCATTTCCCCGGCAGGAGCACCGGGAGGTAGTCGGGGGGAACTGCAGGCAGAAGGGGTGGGGAGGACCCCCCCTTGCTCTGGCCCAGAACTCCACAAAAGTGTAATCTACCTCTGGCCACCCCTGTACAACCTAATTTAAAGTGTGGATAATGCAAATAATCATATTCAACTCCAAAAGATGGAGGCATGCCTCGAACAGTCCAGGGTTTCATTTCACTGGTTCCGACTGAGAGAGTGCCAGATGGATGAAGCAGCACAGCTTAAAGTGCAATGCCCCTACATCCCAGACTACAGAGAGTCACAGATAGGGGAATAGATCAATCAATTCTGGAGGCCTGGAAAAAGAGACAGGAGACTATAGGTAAATGGGAGTGCAGAAGAGGGAGGTAAGGCAAGTCAGTGGAGAGGTGACAGAACAGAAGGGTGGGTAAAAGGTCTTTTTGATCTCTAGTAGGTAAGGTTCTGTTCAGTCATTCCCTGCCAAGTCTGGAAGCACTCTTTTTAATAGATTCTCAACTGTTTTGTCTAGTATTCTTTTCCATGACCAGTGATAGGCTTTTGTCACTTTCTGCTTGCAGACTGGGGAGTTTTGCCCATGGTATTCAATCTATAATTTTATACTATAACACAATTTCATCCCATTTCTCTTAGTTTTACCCTCATAGATTAAGGGAGGAACTATTCCTTTCCCTTTTGGGTATTTGCAAACTTCAAATACAGAACAGCTGTGGGTATCCGGAGGTTTGAGAGAGAAACAAACTCTATTCCTGGTTGTGGAACAATCCTGATATAAATAGGTTTTCCCCCCCCCCCCCCCCATCTATAACAGGGATCTCAAACTTGAATCACCACGAGGGCCACTTGAGGACTAGTACATTGGCCCGAGGGCTGCATCACTGACACCTTCTCATATAAAGGTACATAAGGCCCTTGCTGCCCCAGGCCCCATCTCCACTCCACCCCTTCCATGAGACCCTGCCCCGCCTCTTCCAACCCCTTCCCCAAAGTCCCCACCCCAACTCTGCCTCCTCCCTGCCCCCATTCCAACCCCTTCTCCAAATCCCAGCCCAGCCCCGCCTCTTCTCCGCCTCCTTCCCTGAGCGCGCAGCTCCCCGCTCCTCCCCCCTGGAAAGCGCTAAACGCCACCAAACAGTTGTTTGGTGGTGGGAAGTGCCTGGAGGTAGGCAGAGGAGCGGGGACGTGGCACGCTGGGGGTGAGGGTGGGCGGCGGGTGAGGGGAGCTTGCAGCCTCAGGAAATAACTCCGGTCCGCGGGCCATGTGTTTGAGACCCCTGATCTATAATATATGCTGTCATACAATAAACAACATAACCTATGATAGTGAATGTGATATAAACATCTAAGGAGATGCTTCAGCAGATCCAGAATTAAATACGGATGACAATTTTCTGAGGTGGCCAGACAGATTTAGACATGAAAGATGTTAGAAGACAGTGTTCACAGTCAAGGATGATTCCAATTTATTTAGCTTGAGGCGCAAAAGTTTGTCAGCTCCCATCATGTGGTATTGACTCCAGATGATGGAGCTGAATATGAAGTGGGAGTGCATTTTGTGAAAAAGAGCAGACCTGAAGTATGGCATTTGGTCACATAGCTTGGATACCTTCATTCAGCTATGACTTGGAAACTGCTGCAGGTGCTCTAGGGGATATTGAGGTTGATAAATGTGCCCAAATCTTTACCCCCTAAAGGGGGAAGAGGAAGTATATGTAATGTGTCTTGAGCAGTGGCTATAGTATGTTTGCATAATTTGCAAAGATTTTATAGTTGTGTAGCCAGCAGACAGTATTAATTGGATAACTAGGCAGTTGAACCCATGTTTAAATATAATGAGGCTTAAAAACCTTCAAAAACAGCCATGTCTTCCACTTCTAGGACTACAAACATGGCCACTGAATGTTCAGTGAGTAGGACTGGAGGAGAAACCTACAAAGATGTAAAAGGACAGCACTGTAAATGCCCGTGGTTATATAAAACCTATTTCTGGTAGGGAGGTTGTGTTCTAAGCTTGGCAGGATCTATTTCATAGTTCAGTTGTCATTCCAAGAGGTTCTGCGTTTAGCTCTGGTGAATTTATAGGTGTGGAAATATAACTGCTTTGGTTTTCACTAGCTCTTAGTGTGTGTTTTGTTTTCTTGGGAAGGAAAGATGTGGGGTATAGGGCTATATTTGTTAAATATGTCATAGAATTTAGAGACCTACTAGAGTAATCTAATACATTTTGCTGCCAGGGAATCACGCACTGTTACCCACAGAACATTTACTACGGTTTAGTCCACCCCAGTTTTAAAAGTCCCCTGTGATGGGGATTCCACTGCTTGCTTTGGCAGATTGTTCCATGTCAGGAAATGTGCCTGATATTCAGCCAAATTTTTCCTTTCTAAATTTCAACAGTTACATCCTCTTTTATTATGCTAAATAATTTTCCTTCCTCCTTGCTATTGGGAGGCTGTTTTCCTGTCCCCATTCACTTAGCCAAGTTGTATATATTTAGCTCTTTAAAATCTTTCTTTATTATATATTCACTCCAGGCTCATAATAATTTTTGTGGCTGTTGCATGAGCTTCCTCCAATTTGTCAACATATTTCTGGTAAGCAGGTGCCAAGAAACAGAACATATTTCAGGAGTGGTCAAGCCAGAGCTATAAAGAAGGCCTGTTGCTTCCATGTTGATGTATGCACCCCAACATTTTTTATTTTTTTTTTTTTACAGCTTTTTCACATTTTTTTCAGAATTACTGTTTTCCACATTTCTCCCTCCTGTTGATATTTGTAGTTTGGATTACTGTATTTTTCCATAGATCTTACGTTTTTATTTCAAGATGAACCTTTTTTAAAGTTTCCATCCATAATTCTATTCTCTGAAAGTCTTTGGATTATTCTGCTATCCTAGCTAATGTTCTTAATGCCTTCCAGTTCAGTTTAATCTGTGAATTTCATTAATGTGCTGTTTACTCCTTTTTCTAAATGAATACTATTAAATAAGACTGTCCCTAATGCAGACCATTGCAGTGCCTCCCCCCCCCCCCCCCCCCGTACCACACCTCTCCTCAACTTGTTACTTTGGCATGAAGAAACAGTCTGAGTGGCTACAACAAAGGGCATGATAACTGGCAGTGTTTATATTCAAGCCATTTTGACTCCATTTTGAGAATAGGGTTTTGTGAGGCTCTGTACCAAAGGCTTAACCATAGTAAAATACAAATATATTAAATCTACTGCTTTACTTTGTCCACAGATTTGTAATTTGATTAAGAAAGCAATTAGGTTAGGTGGCACCCAAACTTTCTGAATCCATACTACTTATTGGTTATGGTTCTTTTATCTGTAGTGGCCAAATCCTGC
Source organism: Trachemys scripta elegans (assembly GCF_013100865.1). Lineage (NCBI taxonomy): Eukaryota > Metazoa > Chordata > Testudines > Emydidae > Trachemys > Trachemys scripta. The sequence continues at coordinate 214,257,949 of NC_048298.1, forward strand.
TGGCTTTCCCCATGAAAGTAGTCCCATTGGCCAAAATTTTCAAATCTGGGTGTCTAAATCTTAGGGTTTTATACTGCTACCCATCACATTAGCATCCAAGTATAAAATCAGTAACAACAGCTAATCCTTAGTGGCTTCATGAAGTCTTTGGCTTTCCTCTCCTTTTGGCTCCTAAATATATATTTAGCCATCTCAAAAATGTGGCCTTTGAAAATCAGGCCTGTTGCAAGTAAGAGACTAAATATGGATATAGGAGTGAACTGTAGACACCTAGGTTTAAAAAATTATGGCATTTAAGTGTAATGGGAATTTTATTGAAACTACTCTGATAAGTAAGAGCAGTAGGATTTGGCCCAAGACATTTAAGGACTGATTTCTCTCACTATTTTATGAGAAACAGAATTTACCAGGATCACTCTTGTTTATGAACAGTCATTGGGTATCTGCCTACTTCTCAGACTTTTTTAAATAGTTGAGAATTTTTATGGTGATGAGCTAAATTCACCAGCTAGTCCCTTATTACCCTAGGATACCTATTGTCCAAACTTAGGTCCCAATACAGCTCTATTCACAGAAGTCCAGGATTGGAGACTCAGTCATTTTATATATAAGTATAATATACACCCACACATTTTCAAGTATTCTGCATGTTATGTAGAGTATTAAAATACAATTTTATTATTTTTTCTCATAATCATTCATTACTGATGTCACTAGTTAGCAAATATGAGACAATGATATCACTTGGAATTTTGTTTTTCAGACAGTTCAGCATGTCAAAGGAATTGGAGGCAGATTTTTAAAGCATCTCACCACTATATGATAGCTATGACGCTAAAACTAATTACCGTGCTTTGAACATATTGCACCACGTGAAAATTGTCGTCAGTTATAACTAAACACTGTATCAGAGAGTTTACACCCAACTTTAGATAACTTGGGGTTAAAAACGTGTACAGGGTTTGGATGAAATTTAGGTTTTTGAAACTTCACATCTATGGTTTATATGTCAAGAGAAACCCCAAATAAAACCATAGGATAAACTGCATGTATATTTGTTCTTTCTTTTAAAAAAATGTATGCTTGTATTATCTGCTTACTTTAAAACCAGCCACTTTGGATCTATATTGCAATCCTGTGTGATACAGAGTCTCAGGATTTAGCCTTCAAAAATCCAAACCGGTTATTTCAGCTTCAAACATTCTTTGGGAAAAGTGTGAAAATTCTCTTTGTTGTAGCTCTCGAAAGCCTTTGTCAAAATGGTGGAGTGTGTCCATCTACTTAAAGCTTATAATGAATTTTCTATAACTTATCACAGATCTCCTTATCCTTTATGAATGCAAACTAGATTGTCACTGACATGAATAGAGGCAGCCAGTGTTCAAAAAGAATAGGCACCTGCTAACAGAATTATGTTTTTAATATACTTACATATCTTTAGATATAGTAATTTATATTTATGATATATTTAAATATATTTAACATATTTTTAATTTATGTAATTGCAATGCTTTATTTTGACTAGGAAAAATAATTTCAGATATTTTTAAATAAATTAGTTCAAAAAGATAGGCAGTTATATTTTGTACTAACTGATTATCGACTGGGACCTATTCTGCAGTGTTCTCACGTACTTAACTCTGTTGCTTTAACTCCCAGTGTCCTGCTGTAGGCTTAGGGCTGTGTTTCAGCAGTAGAATCATCCATTCATCCCTTCCTCCCACCCCCACGACCACTCATTTTTAATTTCATTTTGAGCTGCAAGTAAAATGTCACTCTATTGAACTCCTGGAGCATAATTGTGTGACTCTCCCAGCATTGGTTATCTGGATTTCAGTCTCAGAGATCATTTTTGTTAGGCTTTTTAAAACTGTTCTGATGAGGAAAGGAGTAGATTCTTCATTCTAAAAATTCTTCGTGGTTGTCCGAGAAACAGTGCCCTTTACCACAGTGCTGGAGATATCTAGTGTTTGCATACAACCATAAGGTTATAATTATTATATTGTATTAAAATATTATAAAATCTCCCTGGAGGACAGTGCATTCTCAAAAAAACCTACCTGATTTTGAGAGGAGATGGGGTCTTGGGCTTAGGTTTTGGTTAGATTGGTCTTGAACATGCGTGTAATAGATGTGTGTAATAGTACTGATGGCAGCAGAGGAGAAAGCAGTGCTTGTTCCATCTGCAGTGCTTGATAACGAAGGGAAAGAAGTGGAGGAGAATTAGGAAATGACTGAAGTAAGATGATAAAGAGTGACTTAAAACCCATCACATCTTTCAGCAAGCTGGAAAGCAGGAGGGAGTGGGAGAGAACTTCACACTTCGCTGCATCACTTAAATCTTTAGAGGATGATTCAGTAGCTAGAATTAATAATTTAATTAGTTTAGATAGCTTTAAACAGTTAGATTGATGGCTCCTGAAGACATTAGTTCAAGTTCTTGAGTAGTTAATGTGTTCTTCTAGTGTTATGTATTTCTTCACTACTTTGGGGTAGGAGGGGGGATCTTTGGAAGAAATGGGGGATGGTCTCCACCGCCTGCTAGATTTGTTAATAACACATCTGTTCTAAAGTCCTGAACTCATTCAACAGAAACTACTTACGAACCAGGAAACCTTCAACTTTCAACAAATAGGTCTCACTTAAATTGTCCGGAGGTTCTACAGTGGTTTTCTTCTGAAGGCAATAAAGATAAGTGGGTCAGCCAGAACATTAAAAAACAACCCAAGATACAACGATCATCTTTGGGATTTGTTGAAGTATACCACACATCATAAACCCATTAAAATTGCATCAATTTGGATTTATTGCTATGCTTTGCGGGGGGAAGAAATGAAGTAGCAGTCTTCCAAATAGGACAGTATAAGCCAAATACATTAAGGAAATTGAACTAACTATGGCATCGCAATTATCAGAAACACTACCAGTTTATTGATAAATTGCAAGAGCCTCAGTGATTTTACTTGCAGTAACAAATAGCTACCTGCAAAAACACCCCCCAAATAAAGTTTTCTTTGTTTACAAGGATCATTAGACAAAAATTTAATTCTGTTCTGTATAGGTTCTTATCACCACAGTATCTGAGCATAATATCACTGTCCTCATCACCATAGCATCTGAGTGCTTTCGTGTGTCAAATGTGGGTTGTTCTTTTTGTCATCCTCTCCCCAGGAGGAGAATTGTTTGTTTCACAGCTTTGGGTTAGCCTCCTAAAAAGCTCTGCGGTAGAAAGTACCTTTGTGCTAGAGCAGCAGAGTTCACCTAAAACCTAGAGTATTAGGTGAGCTTTTGGGTTTCGTATCCAGTATATTGCAGACAAGTTAGAAGGTAATAAAGAGGTGGTGAACTGAGGTCATCCTTCATAGGAGGGACAGAGTATTTTAATCAACCGAAGATGGTAGAAAGCATTATTTGCAGATGCTGCTATTGAGAGCTTAGTGTCAGTGAGGAATCCAGGAGTATTCTCAAACTGTGGACTGAATTGACCAATTGTGAATGTGTTCCTCATAATCAAAGGAGATTGCAGCATGTCTGCAAATTCTTCAGAGTGCTTTTCTCTGCCCACCATCTTGCTCCAATTAAATACAAGGAACATGAAGGATATGGAACTTATCAAGTATGGTGTTGAATCCCCTCAGCAACTACTAAAGTCAGTTGATACCCTATTTCCATTTAGGATCAGCCCCAGGGCCAAAATTTTGAAATTGGTTAAATCACCGACCTCCATGATCCCTGTGGATGTACTTTAATTCTCTTCTTTAATTGCCTAAGACACTGCTTCAGAGAAGCACTTTAAAATGCACTTAGGTCCATCCCTTTTCAGGATGGTGCTTAAGCACATGCTTCACACGAAGCATGTGTTAATTTCTTCCCTGAAAAGGGTTGTTCCCCTGAATTGGGACCTGACGTTAGGCGCCCATTTGAAAATTAGGGACTGTATGCTTGCTTACCCAGCTTTATTTTAAAAACGATTACATTGTACTTCTGTTCGTTTGTGGTCAGATTTGTATTGTGATCTTTGCTATCCAGAGGAGAAGGAAAGGATTTTAAATTCTGCTTTAAGCTCTCTGGGTATGTTATGTGGACACAGATACATCCATACACAATTGTTTGTTTTCCTTTGGTTTGTGCTGTCTGAGAGCCAAACCTTACTTGCTTCTTAAAGTCAGCAGAAGATAAACTGGAGGCGGCGTGCACATTGTGTTTATGTTCTCTGCAAGAGCAGAGGGCATATGGAATAAATCAAAATGTGAAGCATAATAATAGGGTCCCATGGGAAAGAGAGCCTTGTGATTGTGTGATGACTCTCCTTAGAGACAGCAATAGGGGGGCTAGTTTCATAGCTGAGTCATGCGACAGGAGGGGGCTTCTTTCATTCTCACATGCATCCCCACTTCTGATGTCACAAATCCATTCTTTGCTGAGAGAATTGATTAACATTCATTGGGAGCCTCTGGAGAAAGAGAGGAAGGGGGAAAGAGAGAGCACGCAAGGAGAAAGAGTGGTTAGCCGATTCTTCCAACCCCAGCTACATAGAAGTTGGGACACAATCGGACACAGAATGGCTATTTGTAACTGGGGTCCTTGGTGACGTATGGCTGAGCATTTCCTGGCACAAATCTTTATGGACCAGTAAGCAGAGCGAAATTGAAGCTGACAAGACTTTTTGCATTTTGGAAAGGACTGTAATCTACTGTAGTGAAGAACAGAGCCACTCAATCACTGCTGCTGTAAATAAGAGACAGAAGGGAGTAAGAAAAAAAGAAGAGAAAAAGATTTTGCTGGGAGGAGGGGGGAGAAAGCATTTTTGGTGGATGGTATGAAGCCAGCCATGGAAACTGCAGCGGAGGAAAATACAGAACAAAGCCAAGAGAAAAAAGGTACCTAGAGGTCTAACAATAGCCTGTTTAAATCTTTTCATTGAGGGTACTTAAAGAGGGTTAGACCGTTTTTGTCACTCTTTTTAGAACAGCTCTTAAACAATCATTATTGCATCTTTCTAGCTTTCAGGGTTTTTTTTTTTTTCCTGTAAGGCTTGACAGCAAATTAATAGAGCAGGAATCTTTCCCTCTGAATATGTTCTCACTGTGAACCTTCTCCAATCCCATCAAAAATGGTGCGTTTCCGCAAAAGAAGCCTTGTTATTGCTCCTTCTTTGATCAGATTTGGTAAATTAGAGAGAAAATGTGTGTAGGGTCCTCAGGGCCATAATCAGAAAATTTCACTGAGACTAGCCATGTAGCAGGGCTTTAGTGTTGTTCAATGCAGTGTGGGAGATCTAGGTTACAGGAACATGTAGCTTTCTGCCCATTTAGAATGACATCCCTAGCTGCCTTGATGCAATAGATTAGTGCCAGATAGCAGACTGATTTTAATTCCTTTTCATCGTCTACATTTTACTCCATAGAGTTTTGTTTCTATAGAGGTTTCTCTATGGTAGGAAAAAGGAGAATAGTGCAATGAGTTAAGCCATGTTGAGGTCCCTGTGTGTGTGATCCAGAATTGCTCCTTGATGGGGAGAAGAGTTCCAAATTTATTATTCTGAGATAAGAAAATGGCAGTGTGGTAGGAGAGAGACTTAATTTAATCTGAGTGCTCCAGGTGATTTATTGATATAAAGTTCAACACTTCACAGGATAAATACCACCACTGAAGGACTGTTACATTTTGGACTCAGACTGCCATATAATTCATGCCGTTCAGGATAGCAGGCTATCGTACAAAGAGGCACACTAAATTCTGCTGGGTGATAGAGCTCTAACAAAAATTATCTTATTAAAGTTGTTTGTTATGAACTCTTGACAGTACCTAGATAATGAGATCTCTTCAGGAACCTGTTGCATGTATTATTTCTTAGCTATTATAATATCACAACTGCTAATGTATATCCCTAGATTTTAGTGGGTTTTAATATAAACAAGCATTTAATTATATACATATATACATTGAAAAATCATTTGTTTCCTTGGTTTGAAGTTTTGTTTTTCTTTTCTAGTCCGTCTAATTCGAAACCAGCGTCCGTTTCAACAAAATGAAATTTGGCAAATGATTAGACCATAGAAAAACATAATCCCCTAGGGATTTTCCAAAAAAGAGTTACAATGCCGAGAGATTAAACTTTGAAAGCCATTAACATGCATGGGCAGCAATCAACTTCGCTGGGGATTTTGAATGCATATTAATGTACAAATTATATATCCTAAATACTTTGATAAAAATAGCCATCTCATTCACTTAGATTATTTTTAAAAGGTCTAAAGTTTTCCTTTCCACCAGGTAAATAATATATATATTTTAAATAGTCTCGGCATATATAATATTTACCAACTCTAAAAATGTTATTTCCATATATTGTGCATCACAAATAACGTACCTTGCAGACCCAGTAATGATTAGATAATATTTTTTATCCTTGCCTAAATCCCCAAAGCACAGCATGTAGGGAATGCTCATTATTTTAAACAAATTATCAGTTAAGGCTGATATGACGAATGACAGACTGTCTTGTTTTCATAAAGGGGCAAGCAGAAGGGACTTGGAGCCTTAATTTTTCCACTGTTTCCTAGCTTTCCTGTAGCTAGTTTGACACATTGAACATGATATTTAAATGCATTTAGTATTTTTATGCCTTTGTTGTTCTTGCCTACTTCATCATTTATGAAAGTAACATACAGCCTTGCAGACACTGTGAAGTTGTATCTTCATTCAGTCCAACATTGCCTTTCATAAATGTAAACCATATATTATGCATGGCAATAAAATATGAAGAGTAGAACTGGTTGCCTTGTCTCAATTTAAACAATGAAATAAAATAATCATCCAGATCAACTTGCCTATTCCTTTCAACAAGTACTCAGTGAGGAAGGGCATTAAGTTTTGTCTTGAGATTTTGGGGCCAGATTGTCAAAAGGGCTCAGCTATTATTTAGGCACCTAAATGAAGAGGCAGGATTTTCATAAGAGCCCAGCACCCGGTAGCTCACACTGAGAACCAGACATACCAAACCCGTGGGGGAAAAAAATGCAGAAAAATTGAGCTTGTTGCAAGCTTAAATGGCTTGAGAGTTGCTTGATTGGCTTGTAGCTTGTTGCTTGTTGTAGCTTGTTGCTTCTTTTTTTTGATCGGCTCCCGGCAAGCAGGGGCAAGTGTGTGTGTGTGTGGGGGGGGGGGACAAGCAGGGGCAAGGGGAGAGTGTGTCAGGGGTGCACAGCGGGCCCACCACAGTCCCAGACTGCATGCCGGGGGGATCTAGTCACATAGAGTGTTGGGGTTCTTAGCGATTGGCTTGTTTTGAAATGAGATTACCTTGATTTTTGGTTTATGGTGAAAGTCGGGGTGCTTATTTACTATGTGAAAGTGTCCTCAGCACAGTTGCCAAATCTGGGTACTCTTGAAAATCCTGCAATTTCATTTAGGTGCCTAAATAGGAAGTGAGCCTTTTGGAATATCTAGCCATTTACTCCAGTGCCGAAAACTGGAGGTATTAGATTCTGAGATCTCGAGCATGTGAATACCCTTCAATATTTTCTTTTCAAATATCACAACTTCTTTTTTTTACAAAACCTTACTTTCAGAAATAAATTACCAACTTAAATGAAATAAAATAAGCCAGAGGTCATGGGGTTTGTTTTTATTCCTTATTGCTCTTTAACAATAGGAACTGTGATTGTGTTAACACACCATAAATATTGAACAAGAAAAGATCCTAGCCATTCATCTCCATTTAGATATCCAAGTTCATGTACAGTATCATGTGCGTACACACAAACTGTGGAGAAAACAAACCTGTTTAATTTGAAGTATATATAACACAATAGGAAAAATGTCCATTTTCACTATTAGTGGTCTAAATTTCTATGGATTTTTAAATCAAAGGCTCTTAAAGTGCATTTACAAAAACAATAGCAATACAAACATTTATTAACTTTAACTTATGTAGAATCAGCACCTCAGTGAGGTAAGAGAGGACGGTATACACATAGTATACTTCAGCCATCCCGCCTCTGTAGAAAATGTTGCACAATAACATTGTATAACAGCGTAGGACAACAAGTGAAGGTGTAGTTTACTTACGGTATCTACACATGTATGCAACTGAATATTGATCCAGCCTACGTGCAGTTCAAACTATGGTAAATACAAAGGGGCAGATGCTTAGCTGGTGTAAACAGCAATAGTTCCATTGACTTTAGTGCAGCTACAATAATTTACACCAGCTGAGGATCTGCCCCGAAGTGTTTAAAAATATTTAGTTAGTTGGGAACGACTGTGCAAATCACATCTTTCTTACGTTACAAATACATTCTAAAATGGCAAGTAAATTAATTCAGGGTTCATATTAAATCATAAAAGTATTCCCCCTTCAGGCAATGATGCATAGTCCAACTGTTGGATTTGCAACATCCTTCACACAGCTGTTTCTCTCAAGCTAGACAAGAATTACTGCTGCCCTGATTTTTTAATTGGAAGCTGAACAACTCCCTTGTTCACAGAGATAGGAAATAAGTATTGCTTAGTCTGCATATCAGCAGCTCTTATCAGAGAGAAACACCATGAGCAGAGCTCATGTAAAGGTTGAGTAGATATTTTACAGACCTACAGAACAGACTGAATGAACATAAAGATGAGGGTTTACAAATTATTACAAATGACAGAGTTTATCTTGTGGGCATTAAATTAAATCAAAATGTGAGGACTGGGTAGGCAGGTTCACTGAGCTGGAATAAACGGGCAAAATGAAATGCCGTTTTGCATCAGCAGTGGAGGAAATACATCCAGATACATATTGAGAGAGACAAGAAGTTTGCTTTTTTCATGCAACAAAGAAAAATATTACTCTTAAGTTGTAAAAGTGACAAAAAAATTGCTGTGAATGACCATAATAAATTAGGCATGAAGGTCTGGTAGAAAAGCAACGACTGAGAAATAGTTTTATTGTATTAGACTAATGCATAAAAAGCTCCAATTTTATATGCTGTAGTATAAAAATAGATGGAAAAATCTGAGCAGTTGTGCTGGAAATTCATTTTGATTGTAGGTTAATCAGTGAAAATGAAGTTCATAATTCGGAATTGCTGTGAGAGATTTCAAACAAAGAGTTTTGTTATGCATGATTATGTATTAGCCTAAAACAATACAATTACATGTCAATTTTTATAACATTTTTATACCAATTTTTTAAAAAGTGTGAATTTGCAAAATGTGTGTAGTTTAAAACCAAAACAAATAAGTATCATTAGAGAGAGAAGGTGGGAGCGGTAGTATATTTTATTCTACCAACTTCTGTTTATCCAATAAATGGAGATGAATGGTTAGGGTCTTTTCTTGTTCAGTATTTATGGTGTGTTAACACAAAGCAAGTCCCTATTGTTACAGAGCTGTGTAAGCTTGAAATCTTGTGTCTCTCACCAACAGAAGTTGGTTCAATAATAGATATCACCTCACCCACCCTTGTCTTCTAATATCCTGGGACTGACACGGCTATACTACTGCATACAATAAGTATAATTGACTTCTTAATGTTAGAGGTTAATTTCATTTTGAGGGAAGCTCTTGATTGTATAAACATTAGGCATTTGATGGGTATGAAGATTGTGGCTCACGTACCTTGATCCCACAAATGGGAATATGCTGAGGCCACTCGAAGAAGTGGTTACTTACCTGTAATTTAAATTCTTCAAGATGAGCCTCTGCATATACCCACGTGTGGGATCAAGGCACCACAAGTGGGAATGTGCAGAGGCCCATCAGAGAAGAGATGCTCTTTCTTTTTAGATTGTTTGAATAACACAATAACCCATCTTCTTATACAAATTATACTTATTAGCCAAAGTTTTCAAAGCTAGGCCTCAATTGTTAGGCTCCTAAATCCATATTTCAAAGGTGCCCAAGTTCCCTTTGACTTCAGTGGAATTTGTTGGTGCTCATCCCTCTTGAATACAATGCCAGTTAAATAGAAGTGCCTGACTATAAATCTAGAAGTAAAACATTTTGGAGTCTAGCCTAGAAAATCTTGGCCGTTACGTATGATAGGGATAACAATGTGTCAAACCTAGTGATTTAGGTTTTAATTAATAGGATTTGGTTTCTAACTAAAAAGTGAATATCTTAAAAAGAGTGTATCCCCAGTAGTTTGCCCAAATGATCATGTGAAGGAAGACTTAGACATATGTGACACAGAATATGGTAAAACCAGAAAGATTTCCAGATTGCACTGTACATGCACAATAGGCACGATATGACACCATATAGAGCATTGTCATGGAAGCAAAGTAAAGGTGGAAAAGGACCAACTATGTCATCTCCAGTAATCCTTAATTCTTCCCGTTACCTGGCTCGTCTTGCTCCCAGTGTTATAGTCACCGGCTAATTGTTGGGTGGAGTTTTCACCACTTCCCTTGAGGAGTCTCTTCATAATCTCCTTTAGGAAATAACAATCAGATTAAATTTTCTGTGATTAATTACTCCATATCAAGACTACGTGGCTCATTTTAACCCTCCCCCCCCCCACATCCACCCCATCTCCCACACACATTTTTATTAGAAGACCACAGATGGTTCTTTCATTGATGTATAAACAAAGAAATGTAGATTTTTGACCCAATAACTACCATAGATGTATATAGTTGTGTGAATTGTAAATTAGAACACCTGTAGCTATTATTTGTGTGATGACATTCATAAACTATGTAAATAAATGTTCAGAAATGACATACAAATTCTAAAAAGGATATCCAGCTATAGCTGATCATTGTACCTAAACAGTAACCTAAAGTAATCCTAAAAGTGCAACTTCCACTGAATTATAATTTTCTCCCTTAAAAGTGAACTGAAATACTTTTGAAATAAATATTCAGTGCTATTTAATATACTAAATCATGACCAAAACACAGAGAGTTAAGGCCTAATTCTGCCATACTTTACGGAGGCCATCATTGCTCAGACTAAAGTCTGTGAGATTTCTTATGAAAATACTTTCGATGAAAAAAAATAAATTTTGGAATTTCTCCTAGAAATTTAGAAATATTTTAGTTACAAATTCTTAGGTTTTGTCATAAAACCAGAAAGTTTCAAAATTTCCATGAAAATTTTAGTTTCCAAAATGCCTTTTCATTAAAAAATAAAATAAAGGCAAAGTTTTGACCATTGCTATTAAAAATAAATAAGAGGATGTTTAAAAGTCAGTCCTTATACTTACCTGCCAGCTCATGATTTTAGGATTCAGTGTTTCTCCAGCAAGAACTAGTGATCCAGCTGGCATCTGTGGTAGAGTAAGGGAACTCCAGAACTCTGACCTCACGTCTGACAAGATAAAAGCCTTTCCATTTATTTTTATTTATATTAGTTTATATTAGAATTATATTAGTATTCTGGCATCTTAAATGTCTTTGAGTAAGTATTTGAATTTAAGTTCTCCTTTGTGATGAAAAATGCTTCCTCTTAAAGCACATTCTAATGTAATATTTTCTTCTCCAAAAAGTAATTAGTAATCTTTTATTTTTTAAAAAAAATAGTGGTTTTATGTACATTAGAGAAATGGCAAACAATAATAACTGAACATTGCATGTTTGAGGAAGGCAAGTATATGAGAAACAATTAATAGTACTATACAGTAGCAGCAAGTGCATTCTGCCATCATTCTCTATTTTTGATATTGCATTCAATTACTATGGCATCTATTGTGATCTCATAAACAGGATCGTTATTGAATGAGCAACAGGAGAAGAGGAAGTCATTACAGGAGACATTGTCTTTGGATACGTAATCATTTTAGGAAGATGCACTAGGAAACATTTGAAAAGTAGTTGAATATGTAGGCTGTCGAACTTCTGTTGGTTTGTGTTTGTTTTTTTTTAAGGATGGGGAATGGGGAAGGTTTCCCCAAGTAGAAGAATAAAATATGTGAAGCAGAATAACTTCTTTCATGAAAAATATGGGCTATATATAAAGCTGTTGGCACAAATTACAAAGAGAAGGAAATGATCAAGAGGAAATAAACTACTAAGCATTCATTAAAGAATCCATCAATGTTAACTTGGTATTGCTCCCAAGGACTCTTTCTTTTGCAGCAGGTAGTAATACTACCAACAGATTATTCATTAATACAATATGTATAGAATTTCTTGTTTCCATCCTCCTAGATACAGATCACTGGACTCCTAGGAACAGATTTTCCTCTCACTCCTGATTTACATTCGTGTAACTGTACCGAAGTTAGTGGAGTTACACCTGTATAAAAACAGTGTGAGAGGAGAATCACACCACACACTTCTGGTTTTAGACTAGAAATTTGTGGTACCTTATCTTTCTAGTAACCTGCTTCTCTGACCTACTTGGAAAGTAATTGTTTGTAATGTCCTAAACTAGATCTCATCCACCTGCTGAAATGCTGCTAAATAAGATTTATTTTGGACAAAGACGACAGTTACTTGTTCATGTAGCTAATACAGAGTGGAACTTCCAGTGTATTTTAAGAAATGATCCATCTTGCATTGACAGCCTGGCAATTCATAACCAAGGCAAGGTGAAAAAATGTCGGTCCAAAAGAAGTTTGATGCTGTTTTGCCAAGAGCCTCTTTCTGTGATGCTCAGGAGCAGTAAAGCTTTGAAGTACTCTCCCAATGAATTACAGACCATTACCTATGACTGGAAATGACATGACACTACTGAAATTGATCAACAATTGAGAAAAGTCTGGAGGGGAGAGAACAATGAGTCGAATTCTCCTTGCATGTACATTGTAAAACTGGAGTAACTCTGCTGAAATCAATAGAGCTGGTTGAAATTTGCACCAGTGTGAGAGCAGCTTTTCTCATCTATTTGTTTTAAGAAGTTAACTTTGCGCCACTGGACAAATTTGTGTTTGAGTCGCTCTCTCTACATCTGGTGGTAATTATCTAACTCTGCTGGGTTTAGGATACCTTAAAAATAGATATTTGGTTTCCCACAATTCTGTTTCCCTTTCCGCCCTATCTCTTAGAGAAGGGACTGTTTTCCAGAAAAGAGAAGGGGGTTGGTGTGGGGTAAGTGAGTTTTGATGATCAGAGATCACAACAGACTAGAACGTTTTAATATGTATTTATGTTCATTCAAGAACCTAGAGGAGTTTTAAACGTTCTTGTGTCAGTAATGGTCTTTAGCTCATAACTTTAACAGCATATCCTGTTGATTTTCCTCCTGTTGGTTGGTACAAATTGGTTATATTTCAGTTATTAAATCTCAGCATATTTTTCTGGACTCTCCACTTAATTTTAAAATTAAATGAATAAAAGTATTGAACAAATTTTTGTTTGCTGGAGACACTGACATTTTACCACCTAAAATTGGCAGTGATCACCAGACCAGAAATGGAAATTGGCAGGTACCACTGGATGTACAGGAGTTCAAGGCCACACCAGTACCATCATGTGCCAGCATTGAGAGGCAATATTAGTCCTTTGGGGATTCAAGGTAAATAAAGGGTTGGGGTGAAATCTAAATGGAGAGTTCAAATACAGTAGCACAAACATGATTTGCAATAGCTGTAACCTTTTAAAAAAATGTTTTTCTATGTTTCTTAGTTAGGAGTCTGATTTTCTCATGATTGCTTGAAATAAACTTTAATTTTAATCTGTTAGTGTTGGAAAAAAAGTAGCTTGCAATTATAGATGGCTTTCTGTTAACTGTATTGCTAGCAATCATTTCAAAACTGTCCACTGCCAAGGCAGAATAGTATTGCTGTGTATGCAAACCCAGTCAGAAACTGATGATGATATAATTTATAATCCATCAGTTGGCTTCCATGTCCAAAGACAGCAATACACAATGCAGTGGGTCTCCTATCAAGTGCTTCTTTGAACACTATTTCACCTAATAGCTCATTTTCTAGCAGCAACTGTGTGTGTGTGATGCTTTAAAGAAAGACGTAAGGCCAAGATTTACCAAAGTGATTAGTGATTCTGCATGTGGCAGATTTTGGATGCCCAACTTAAGTCACTAAAATGGAGGCCCAATTTTCAGAGGGTGAGCACTCAGCACTTTTTGAAAATTCCCTTTGAAGTGTCTCAGCTCAAGCAACATGGAAGGTTATTTTGCCCAACCAGCCTCTTCCCTGGATGAAGCTGATCTATTTAATCCAGTTCAGAGATTTGAGCATTACATTTGGAGAACATTCACCAAGTTTTCCATTTAGCCCCTTCCCTTATATAACCTGATGACCTGGTTCTTTGGACCTTAAAATGCTCTTTCCATGGTAGGCTTAGTCTGTATGCTAGAAATGGATGAATATTTTTATTGTCAAATTGTATATTCAAAAATATTGCTAAATTAGTCAGATGTATTATTTGGTTGATCAGGTCTATTCTGCTCAGCTATGGAGGGTAGAGGGAGAACTTGGTACTGGTAATACTACTTTGCATTGTTAATGGCTCTTCATTATATTTCCTACAAGTAGAAACAGTACTGTTGCATAACCTCCCAAAGAGAATTTAAAATGCAATGGGTTGGCAATATTCTGAGGTACCTTTTCAGATCTGCACTTCACTAATGCCTGAGTCTTAGTCATCAGACTGACCTTTTTCTTGCTGGAGTCTTAGTTGTGAGCCTGCTACCCAGATTCGGAGAGAATGGATTCGGAATGGCCAGGTATATATAAGAATATCTGATGTGGACTATTGTCCAAAGTCCCAAAGGGGAGCCAATGGCTAAATACATACAGAAATCTTCTAGCTATGCTCAAGGTGATAATACTATGTATGGAATAATTTTAAAACCATTTTGGACCATTAATGGTTTAGCCAGACTTCAACAGATTTATCCGTAGTGCTTTGTAGCACCAGAAAGTGGGCAAGTTCTGTCTACTGCTAGATCTGAAGTGGCTCAAGACATTTGTTTGTGATTGCAAAGTCTCTGAGCTGTGGTGATCTCTGCTGTGTTCTACAGATAATGTGGCTACTAAAAGCTCCTTTTCTTTGTCACAAGCCCAGCATTCAGTACAAATGTGATCAATCTGTTTTATATACTGGTGCTAAATTTCAAGAAGGCCTTGTTTCCATCAGAGAGATTTTTTCAGATCAAACGTTGAAGAATATCAGAGGCAAAGATCATGATTCACAAGTTCAATGCTATCTTAGCCATCTTTTACAAGCTTATGCACCACCTGGTCATTTGTCTCTATTCTTTAGAAGAAGTAGCCAAAAGATTCTGTATATCTTTACTGAACTACCTGAGAGCAAAATCCTTATTACACTGGTAGCTGTCAGTCTATATCATTAAAGGAAATCTGCTTCAAGAACCAATGATCAATGCCATCCAGAAGCTGAGGTCTGTCCATGGAGGCTGGTTGAATTAGGAGGCTTGCTAAAATACAGACATAAGCTTTTAGCTTGGGAGTGCTAGGACATTTCTGAGACTTTTCAACAAAGATTTGAAGTTACAAGAGGTCCTGGGCGTAACCTGAACACACAAGAGGCTGAAAATGACATTTTAATGTGGGAAACTCAGTTTCTGATTACTCTGATGTAAAGAAACCTGAATCTCTCCAGCTGTGCTATGCAGTAGAAAACTGAGAATAGTAACAGACCAACTACGCTGAACAAGGCTGGAACAAGGATACCAATCTCTGTGCCAATGATTATTTAGTCACAATGAAATGCTACTTCTTCCCTTGAAAGAGGAACATAATCAGAACAATGGATGTTTTTCATTTCAGAGCTGGTACAGGAATCTCTTGTTTTGGATTGCACCGAATAGTACACTGGAAAACACTCCCAACTCTACTAACATGTAAACTTTCTTCCTAGGGCAACCTTCCTTATCTCCTCTTTCCGTGTCGGTAATAGGTGGTATTAGGAGAGCAAACTTTGTTTTCCTTTAATATTTTGCTTCTTTCACTAGATCTCTACATAAGCAACTATCAGCCCTCTTGGATCTTTAATTAATCAATTAAATGCTACTTTATTGTCCGTCTTTCTTTAAAATTCTTTGTTTAAAGATTGGCACCCTTGTTTTAAAATGAACATTCTTGTGGAAATTCTTCCAGATGAATTGGTTTTTTGTTTGTTTTTATGATTTTTCATTTCCTAGATTTCTTCCTAAAAATAAAGTTTTTTTGGGCCTACTTTAGATAGGCATAAAGGCACGAGAAGGTGCCCCCTTCCATCAAGATTTAAGATCATTCCATAAGGATGCAGGCTGTCTCATGAGCAGGGGGAAATTTGCAAAGCATCGACCTATGCACACACCTTCATCTTTGTTGGTGCTACGATGGGCCAAAAGTCTTTATAGTGGTGGTTCATTTTCCTCTTAGCTTACCTAAATAAAAGAATATTTCTCTAAAAACCCCTTAGTTCCAGATTGGTATCGAAAGGCTGCATCTGGCTTCTGAATCTCAGATCCACTGGTCTGAAAATCTCTCCCCCCTCCCTTTTTTAAAAAAAAATTATATTTAAGTAGGAATCTTACTGGGGGGAGAGAGTGTTTTTGTTTACTTCCTTGTAGCTAAGGAAGCGTCAACTGGAGAAGCAGTTGGTAGCTGTGGTTGAGATCCAGTGTGATAAGTCTTATTCTGCTATTGGATACTGCTGGCATTGATGCATTGTGAGGTGAGTTACCACTTCCAGACTAGGGAATCTAATATTCAAAACTCAAATTTTACAGGTAAGAAACTAATCTTTGATTAAAACACAAACATTGTTAAAAATAGTTGTTCTTTTTTTCACAAGAAAACCCAGGAAACTCTAGTTCATGCAGGGTGAGGTTTACAAAGGCCCCTAAGCAGTCAATGGGAGGTAGGTGCTAGCTCACATGATCACATTTGTAAATCCCACTGGGCTTCTGTCTACCTCTTTAGATGCCTAAATACCTTTGTAAGTCTGGTCCGGTGTCTAATTTGTTACACCTTTTCGGCTCAGAATTGTCTAGATAAGTCAGCCAAGCCAGCATGTTCTAAAACTGGGAGATGACTAGTGTGCATGATGAGGTGGGCGGAGATCAGGGTGAGGGGAGAGAATAGAAAGAGGGACTATTTTAATAAAAAATATGAAATGGCAGACTGATTGCAAATCCTGTGTTTTGTGTATGCTGTTCATGTGCGGCCTCGTGCGGAGTTGGACTGAGATTGATAACTTTTGCCAATGGAGTGATTTCAGATTAATGAACTCTGCATATAGATTAACACCTCCACGTACAAGAGTCCTTGGAAAAAATGTGTGCTGCAAAGTACTGGAACAAATCTGCATGAGGAATTACTGCCAAAGTTATATCAACAGAGCTCAGACTACTTTTACCAAGGAAGTTCTTTTAAAATACCGTAGTGATGCAATGATTAATAGGAGGTTGTATTTTTCAGAAATAACTGATAGCCCTGCTCTACAGCCAAAATGCTTCTGAAATAAATGTAGTCAAACTTTACTAATTCTGGGTCACTGAGAACGAAAATGATGCTTAAAATTGTTGATTGGCTCTAGTTTTCAAGATATGCTATTGGGTCAGTATACACGACCCTTGACTTGGGAATGGCGGAGGATAAGTGAGTTATAAAGGGAAGGGATCTCAATTTAAACCAGAAATTACTAAAATACATCTTTGACTGTATCTATGAATAAATCTATGACTGGGTTTGGACAGTACTTGCTTTTTAGGCAAAACAATGAATGATGCAATCTGAAGCTGGTATTCCGTCATACATGATATGAATTGCATCATGTTATTCCTAGAAGTCATGGATGATGCGATCATAATGAAGCTTACATCACTCTGCTGAACAAATTGCCCTATATCAGCTCTAGAAATCATACAGTGTCGTGCTCTTATTTGTCAGTGTTTGATTTTGCAAAGGGACGCATTTCGGTTTAGCCAAAGTGAGCAGAGATGCCTCGTACTTGTGTGAACAGTGCAGATAACTTCTGCTATGTTTGTGGTGAAGTGACTTTTGCATCACAAAAGCGCAGTATAACCACTATGGTTAAGAAAGCCTATCGCCTTTCTTTTGGCTGCAAAATTGGAGATCAGGACAAGAGGTGGGCCCCACACATATGCTGCAACACTTGTGCAACAAATCTTCGCCAGTGGTTGAATAGGAAAAGGAAATCTATGCCTTTTGCAGTGCCAATGATTTGGAGAGAGCCAACAGATCATACCAGCAATTGTTACTTCTGCATGGTGCCTCCAGTTGGGAAAGGTGTGTCAAAGAAGAAAAAGTGGACTGTGCATTATCCAAACATTCCATCAGCTCTACGCCCAGTACCCCACAGAGAAGGACTGCTGGTTCCTGATGCACCAGAATCATTCTCCCTTGAGTCAGACGAGGAAGAGGATGAAACTTCTGGTCCTGAACCATCAATGTCACAGGACCCACATTTTCTCCCATCCTCCTCCTCTGAACCACACCTCATAACACAAGGTGAACTGAATGACCTTGTCAGGGATTTGGAACTACCCAAGAGTAAGGCAGAGCTGTTGGGCTCCAGACTACAGCAGTGGAATCTCCTGGCAGGTGATGTTAGGGTTTCCATGTTCCGTGACCGTCAAAAGGATCTTGTCCCATTCTTCTTCATGGAAGGTGATCTTGTAGCCTGCAACAACTTCGATGGTGTGTTGGCAGCCCTCAGCATCGTTCACGATCCAGATGAGTGGAGACTGTTCATTGATTCATCGAAGACGAGTCTTAAAGCTGTTTTACTGCATAATGGCAATGTTTTGCCATCAATTCCAGTTGGTCATGCAGTCCATATGACGGAAACCTATGACAACATGAAACAACTTTTGAGGTGCATAAATATGACCAACATCAGTGGCAGTTTTGTGGCGATTTGAAGGTTGTTGCTCTCTTGCTTGGTCTGCAGACTGGATACACAAAGTACTGCTGTTTTCTCTGTGAATGGGATAGTTGTGCAAGAGATTCCCACTACATCAAGAAAGATTGGTCACTCCGATAGTCATTGGAGCCTGGGAGGAAAAGGGTTCAGCATTCACCACTTGTTGAATCCAGGAAGATTTTACACCCTTACACATCAAGCTGGGTCTGATGAAGAACTTTGTCAAGGTCATTGACAAAACACAAGCAGCTTTCAAGTACCTCTATGGAAAATTTCCAAGGTTAAGTGAAGCTAAAATAAAGGAAGGTGTCTTTGTTGGTCCTCAGATTCGTGAACTTCTTCGAGATGATGCATTTGACCATGCACTGCGTGGCAAGGAAAAGACTGCAGGAAAAGCCTTCCAGTTAGTGGCAATAAATTTTCTCGGAAACAAAAGGCAGACAACTGCAGGTTGTTGGTGGAAAACCTCCTCAAGGCATACAAAAGCCTTGGTTGCAACATGTCACTAAAGATACATTTTTTGCACTCTCATCTAGATTTTTTTCCACCGAACTGTGGAGCAGTGAGTGACGAGCACGGCGAGCGATCTCACCGGGACATTGCAACAATGGAGAAACGCTATCAGGGCAAATGGAGCCCATCAATGCTTGCAGACTATTGCTGGACAGTGACAAGAGATGCTCCATTTAATGAATACAAGAGACAAGCCAAGAAGCGCCGAGTAGACACTGAATAGGACTAAACATGTACATAATAGTTTTTTGCCTTTTGTTTCATAATAAATTTTATTTATATAACCCTTTTGCTGATTTTTAAAGTGTTACATAAACAGGACAGGTGAAATATTATCATGTAAAGCAACCATAAACACATGAAAAGACCTAGGTTTACAATTTATGATTAAAACTCTATCTACGCAATATACATAGACATAAAATATAAAAACTTAAATATCTTAGAAACAGTAGCCAATCAGTTGTTTTAGTTGTCGTATTTGAATTCAGCACATCAAAATACATAATAAATAGTACATTTTATCTCTGAAGCAGACGACTTCTCAAAAATTGTAGACCAGTGTAGTGAGAGAAATGAGTGGGAAAATATCCACCATTACGGACCCAGTTAAGACTGTTCAAAGCAAATCCTCTCTTAAAGCACAAGTTGACCAACTTTCTTCTCTTCAGAGATGGTGCAGAAGTGCCTTGCTTTGAAGTGCATTGTGTCATGGGCTGGAAAGTGTTCCGGTCTCTTCTGTTGACAAGAAATGAAGTTGTTGGACTTTCATCTCAGGCTGACCAAACTGGAACAAGAGAACTGCTCTTGGCCTATTGTCTCATGTGTCACAGTAGTTCACAAGTACTCCTGTTCTTTTTGTGGATACAGACTAACATGGCTGCTACTCTGAAACCAGTAGTTGAATGCTTGGTGTTATGTATCATTAGCAGCCTAGAATTGATGCATGTAACAAACATGGAATCAATGTTTCATATTTTATAGATCATATTGCCTTAAAAGAGGCCATCTTCTGAACACTTATAAACTGAAGGACCATTTCACAGAACTAGAACTGCATCAAACTGATTTAATTTGGAAGAATGTGCATTTCTGTCTTCACTATAGATTCATAGGTTTTCACACACCACCTCTGGCAGGGCAGAATCTTTCCCAAAGTATTGTTGTGACTCCTTGACCTTCTTGAAATAATATGTCTGACACTCTGGCTGAGAAGGTTGGACACCATTGAACTAAACCATGTTGGTTCTCCAAAGTAGTTAGTTCTTATTGTGACTTGGTTCCTTTTTAAGCTTGAAAAGTAGCAGTTAGAAAGCCTGCAATAGCAGCTTTTTATAAGCACATGTGTAAAGGAAAATATTGATATGACATACATAGTACCTGCAGCAGAAGGTTAATCCTTAGTGCATCAGGACCCTTAGATAGTTTATAGTGGTATGCACAGACAGTGTTCTTTCACAATACAAAGGGGCCTAAGCTCCTCTTATTATAACATGCAGTATTATAGGTCCAAGCCCTGCAAAGATTTATGCACATGCTAAGTATTAATCATATGAATAGCAATATTTGAGTTCACCCTTAGCTCAGCCTATTTTTCTGCAGTTCAGTCGCACTCCTTGCTCTAGTACCTAAGCAAGGATTTTGGCTTAGTGTATCGAGTTATGTTTTTTATAATTTGTTTGCAAAATTGAAATTGAGCGGGACAAGGTAAGAACGGAGCATAGGCCTTAACAGAGGCTTGCAAATAATTTTTAAAAATTACAATTCTAGGGCCAAGTGCTGATTGTGCCAAATAGAAAAGGTCAGAGGAGAAACATTTAACACACACTTTTGACGTATTGTTGTGGTGGTAAAGATTTTCCCTCGCAATCCCCCTTGTTGCCACAGTTCATTGATTCCTGCTTTGGGTGATGTTCCAACATACGTTTTGCTAATATCACATCAAATGCAGATGGTCACTGGATGTTTATGGCTGAGAGAGGAGTAGAGTAAATTTCATTTTGTTTATAACTCTGATGACTGTGAGTAGTCAATGTCTGTCTTACTCATCAAACCCCTGAAATTTGAGAGCTCAAGATCCTAAGGACAAGAGTAAGCGCTGTGTGTCGTAAACTCACCCCTTTGTGTCCACTATATGGCAGGCCGTATTGTTCCTATTAAAGAAGTTGTAATCTTGCCCCAACCTTACCTCAGCAGGGTGTGTTACAGACTGAGAATTGCTGTCTGCAAGTCCCTCCCCATTAATTCTGCATTTCCTTGCTTTTCTGGATTTAAATCGGGTACACCTTCACAGTGCTGACAGATATTTGGCCACGCAATTGCCATTGGCATTAATGGGAATTGTGTGACTAAAGTCCTGCACATATTCCGTGGTCTGTATATAGTCTCCTCTCCTAGTTATTTATGGGTATATTGCTCATCGCAGCTCAAAGAAGAATTATATGAACAACCAGTATCATCGCTGACTTTTTATGTATAGGTTGATCCTTTACCAGTTTCCTATGACTGATAGTTTCCAAGAGACTACAAGAGAATAGTTAGTTCCTGTTCTTTCTCCTCTATTTATTTTTTTCCCTTAGTAAGAAATATTCAGGGTGAGTTGTATGTGTGTGTTTAATAGCATTCATTCCCTAGAGAATAATCTCAGTCCTTGTTTCAGCTGGCCTCCTTCTGAGAGTGTGTTAAATCTGTAGCCAGGATCACAAGCAGCTCTGGGCAAATCACTGGGCTGTTATTAACCTGCCTCCATGGCAACTTCTGCTCACAAGCCTGAGGACAAAAAATGTTTTTATTCTGCTGAGCTGCACAAAAGATTCTAGTGATGTGTTAGACAAAATGGCCATTGAAAGCCAGATGCATTGATGTGTATTTGTAATGCCTGGTTTATATTTAAACTGTTTTACACTGCTGATGTGCTAGGGTGTATAGAGTGCTAAAAATTGCATGGTATTATCTGTGTGCAAAGTAAAGACAGAGCAGAATTTGTGCCAGTTTTTTTTATTAACATGTTTTTAATAAACTTCCTAAATCATACTAAATACTGCAACATTGTTTACAGGATACGCAGCTTCAGCAGCAGAATGTGTTATCAACTTAGTCTGCTTATTTCATATTGATTTACAAATTTGCCACTGCTTTTCAGTTGTATGGTAACTCACTGCCTACTGATTCAGAAATATAGCAGAGCACAAGGCAAACTGCATCTAGAAAGATCAAATTCTCCAGGCTAGATTCTCAGCTGCCGTAACCTGACATAGCTCAGTAGACCAGCTGAAGTTCTGGACCTCCATGTTTAATGGAAATACTCCAATACTAGCCTAGAAAGTTTGGTAAGAAAAAATCCTTAATTTTGTCTGAACTAATAGTAGTACAGTAAAAGCTTTGTTATCCGGCATGTTGGGGGAATGGGGGGGGGGGTGCTGGTTAGTCAAAAATTCCAGTTAACTAAGAGTTATACTTACCAATGGAATACCAATTTTCAGAGAATTAGAATACAATAAAATGAATCAAGTATAAAATAGTATACAGGTACTCACCAATCCAGCAGCAGTACTGCACTGCAGAATAGTTGGTTTCTTGAAGCACTTAGGTGTATATAGGTAACATTTTCTATACAGTAGGGTTATCTTATAGATTCATAGATTCTAGGACTGGAAGGGACCTTGAGAGGTCATCGAGTCCAGTCCCCTGCCCGCATGGCAGGACCAAATACTGTCTAGACCATCCCTGATAGACATTTATCTAACCTACTCTTAAATATCTCCAGAGATGGAGATTCCACAGCCTCCCTAGGCAATTTATTCCAGTGTTTAACCACCCTGACAGTTAGGAACTTTTTCCTAATGTCCAACCTAGACACTACATATCACTATGGGCAGTGCATGGCGTTCACCCTTAACCCTTACACTTAACATTAAAAAGATAAGAAAAAGCGACCGAGTCCTGTGGCACCTCATAGACTAACAGAAGTATTGGAGCATAAGCTTTCGTGGGTGAACACCCACTTCGTCAGATGACATGCATATATTGTCATGCTTTTTACAGATCCATACTAACACGGCTACCCCTCTGATACTAAAAAGATACTGAACATAATTTAATCTTTGATGATTCAGAAGGCACTTCAGGATCTTGCAGTGCCTTAGGGTCATCATTATCAATATCAATTGTAGATGTAGAAGGTGTAGGAGATTGGGCTGAATCTGTAATGATCCTATGACACACCCTGGAAGCTGCTTTTTTTAATAAATCCCTGATATCAGCTTTCTTACTTGTCTTCTGCCTCTTTTGCATAAGAACAGAGTGCAGAATGTGCAATTGCATAACCTCCTGGGCAGTATACTAGTCCCAATTACTAGATTGAAGATTTGTATTGGGAGATATCGGAAATGCCAGTTAATAGAGCTTTCTGGCTGATAAAGTGACGGATAACACAGCTTTTACTGTATCTGGTTTTGAAAAGCTTCTCCTGGTTGTATTTTGGTAATCGTGGGTGTAAAAAATAAAATAAAACAGGAAAAAAACTTATACTAACAGATTTAATTGATGTAAATGTAGGGTCTCCAAAAAGTACATTTTTTTCTGTGTTACGGCAGCGCTGCAAACATTCTTTAACTGGGTCATATTAAAATAAGGATTTTGGGGGGTCTGGCAGTCTAACGCCTCAAACAGGTGGTGTATATTCTGCAAAGCTGATACCCTTTGATAGGAACAGCTGTGTATAAACTCCATCATAAAAGTTGTTGACTGAACACGTGTACAGGCGTACACGCTGCCATGTCTAGCATGGAAATACGCCATTGACAGTATTTCCTTGTTTTGTTTAAAGCTAGGGCTGGGGGTGTATGTTTGCCCAAGGACCACAGAGAGTATGTATCCCAGTTATCCAGCTGACTTAGAGGTAAAGGATTGGTGGTTGCTGGGGCTCTGTTTTGTTTAATGTCTGGCTCGAAACAGCATAGTAGCTTTTATGGACTTGATCAAGTGGGATCTTGGCAGTGATCTGCCCATGACACAGTGAAGGCCACCAGAAGGATGGTGCTGCCTTTTCTCTTGTGGAATAGCGTGCTGTAGGAGGCCTGAGCCATAAACACTGTTGTCTACTATAGACAAGAATTTGAAAGCTTTGGGGCATCCACTGCTGGCAGTTTGAATACAAGGGGCTGTTGATGAAATGGTGTGATCTGCCTGAATGTGGGATCAAAAGAGATCGCCCCCCAAGTCCGGTGTATTTATTAATGCATGGCAAACTAGGCTGCACAGCATGGAGTGCCCAGTCTACTGGAATGACCTAGATTGGTGAGTAACCTTTGGCCATAGGTCTATGTGGATTTAAGGGTTCTGCCAAGTTATTCTTCAGCACTATTTGCCTTTTGACCCACAGAGCAGCTTTGATGTTGACTCTGAAGGAGGCCAGACATCCTACCGTCCAGCATGACAAATGATGTTATAATAGCAACAGGTTAAGAGGAGAAATCAGACTAATGCAGAGCCTGGGTTCTCCGCCCAGTTAAACATCCAAGAATCCTGTTTGAACAATGGAAAGGACTTGTGATTCTATTGTTCCTTCTAAACTTGATTTGCAAATTTGCCATATCACCGGTGATCGCCCTGCAAGATCTGTCATTCTGAAGTTTGCTTTAGCTTCGGACCTCGGTGGTGATATGTACTATGGTTATTCTATTTCTTCCCATTGAGCTTTCTTTATGCTGCCTTTCCTTCCCGCCACCCCATCAGGCTGAGCAGTACATCAAGCTGTCTGTATTCATTTTGTGGCATTCAAGGCACGAAGAGAGTTCCTTGCTGAATGGATTCCAGCTGTGGACTTGACTGTAAAAGCTTCCCCAGCTGGCTTCCATATAATTAAATCTTGTATGCATTTACTGAAGTGGCATTTCATAAGACCTCTAAGTAGCAATAGCTGTTTAAGCATGACAGGGGCATTTGGTAAGAGATCGTTAAAACAAAGAGTTTTACATTGATAAAATGGTGAGAGGGTTTTCTGTTGTTGTATGCACATTACTTCCTAATGCCCCCTGGATGAGCCTGTTGCAAAACTCATTCATTACTTGGAAGATCAGGATGTTAGAAAAATCCTGCTTCCTTTAGTAGGCCTAGATCTGCTCATCTTTTCTTGGCATTTGAGACAGAAGTTATGATGTATGCACCACCCAATTGTCTCCATAAATTTTAAGTGGTTAATGATTCATTTTGTACCATATATTGGAAGAAACAGGCTGTTTCTGTTGCATTCAACACTGGTAGTTCTATTGAGCAGTATCCTAATGGTTTATACTTTGCACAATTTTATGCCACATACACTAATGATGAATGCTTAGCCAGTGTATTGCTATCACCCTGAAGCAATGAATTGATATAGATTGCCATTACCATTATAACACACTTACAGCTCTGTTTGTTTCCAATTCACATTACTCAGTCAGCAAGCAAATGGATTTTCAAGCAGTGCCATCAGGAGGAATCCGATAGTTGCAACTGAATTTACCTTATCACAATGTCTCTGATTCTGTGGTGGTATAACTGGCCTTCATCCAGATGACACAGTACATCCAGTATTTTTCTATTAAATTGGAGACAAAGCTATGCACTATGCTTTCTGAATAGTACAGTTTAGAGCTCACTATTCCTTTTGAAAAGGAAACTTCAGTCTCAATTTATTTGCCAAATATTCACTTGAACTTTTCCTCTTTCTATTTAAATATCAATTTTATCCTTTTAAAACTGATTCTCTTATTCCAAATTAGTCTCCTTTTTGCCACTTCTCAGCCCCATTAGCTTTTATCTAGCTAAACTAGTTTATAAACTAGTTTTATATAATTTTGTTTTCAGGACATATAAAAACACAGTCCTCAGAGCAAGTGTGCAGCAGCCGGATTTTGACGTATAGATTTTTGAGTATAGAACTCCTTCATTCAGCAGAAGTATAAAATACATTTTATCTTTCCCAAATGCTTTTGTTTCCTTGACTTGCTTAGTGAGCATGGCAGTAGTGTAACTGACACTTCATACTGTTATTACAAATAGTTTTTAAACGCAGCGTATTATATGAGAGCAGTCAGATCAGAGGGACTCACTTAGCCAAATGGATTTTTGTTTTTTCGGTTGATGAGCCAATGACCTCTTCTTGATCTTGCAAAGATATGAGAATTCAACCCATTTTCACTTGTGTTTTGAGTTCACACAGACAAAGCTGAAGGTCATTGCTCTGGAGCAGGAATTGTCGTCTTCTTGCATCATCTGTTAGCTTTCCACATATCACTTTGCCAAATTATTTTTTTTAAGTTAGAGCCAGCCCCCACCGGTTGTACTAAATGAAAAGTGAATGTTCTTCTCATAATTTGCTGTTGTGTTTAATAATGTTTCCTTTGTTTCATCTTTTCTGCTTAGGTTGCTTTGAATGTTGCATTAAGTGCCTGGGAGGAGTTCCATATGCTTCACTGGTGGCAACCATTCTCTGCTTTTCTGGGGTAGCATTGTTTTGTGGCTGTGGTCATGTGGCTCTCACTGGAACTGTATCTATCCTTGAACAACACTTCTCCACAAACTCCAGTGACCATGCTTTGCTGAGTGAAGTGTAAGTATGCCCCTCTTCCATTACTTCATGAAAGAATTCTAGCAAAACACCCCATCATGCAAAACACAACTGAAATTAGAGATGGATCCAAACTCCGAGACTTAGGCTCTTTTCTCTAAATAATATACACACCGCACAAAGTATCTAGTGTTATCCCTTCCATGCACGGAGATTCAGCATATAGTTTCAGCCTGAATGGCTTCTTATGCTAGACAAAACAGGAAGAACAGGTGTAAAGTCCTAATGAGAACACAGTTTGTCTCCTCTGGAACAGCTGGATCTGAATCAAATACAAAATGTCAGCTGTTTCCAGCTGGTGGGAGGGCTCTAAAAATGTAAAGGAGCAGACTGTAGGAAACCAAATCATCACTGGTGCATCATCGCTAGTAACTGATTCTGGGGAAGGCAAACTATATGCAAACAAGAGTGACACTCACTCCTGTGAAGTGAGTCAGCCAGCTGTGTTGGGACACCCTTGCTCACTCTCCTTCATTCTGCACGTGCTATAGAGCTACACTAGGCAGAGGCACAGTGCAGGACTGAGCCCTGTAGAATTTCAACTACATGAGCAATGCCCCCCAATGCCCCCAGACCCATGATCAATAATAGGACAGGAGCAGGTTGTGAGGCGGGATGTGCACAGAGTTCCCAAGAGCTTTGATCTGAGGCTGGAGAATCCTACTAGCAGTGGGATCACGTCCTGTGTTTCCTGGCCTAGCAAGGGATGGGAGCACTGCATGCTCAGCTGTTGGAAGTAGGCAGGTAGAGCCCTTGTAACTATGCTTAGCTGCCCTCTTCTGCCAAGCCATTTCTTCTAGCCCCCAGCACGAGGCCATTGGTGTCGGGGTATTAAGAGGTGTGTTGGGTAGGATCCTGGTATGCTCCCCTGGTCATTTTTTACTTTAAGGCACATGGACTCTCAGAATTTCCCTGTCATCTTCCCCCTCTTCTTGACAGCTCTCTCTGTACTTCATTTTATGAGCTACTGTTGGATCCCATTTATCGAGAAATAAAGCTTTTCTCCTCCAATCTTGTTCACCCGGCCCTTGATTGTCTGGTGACAATTTACGCTAGGTCAAGAGCTTATCTAATAGTAGCTAAAAACCCTTTGACAAGGTGCTAGTATATTATGCATGCTATACACATGTATAGAGCCCCGCATGGATACAAAATTTGTATCTGCCTCTGAGCACTTCACTTCACAGAAATGATCCGCGGATATCCATGGATTTGCAGGGCTCTACAAAGGCAGCATAACCATAGCATGGATGGCGATGACATGTAGCATCACCAGCTGAGCTTCAGCAACTGAGTGTAACAAAGCCGAATGTGCAACATAACGGGGTTCATTTGTTTAACTGAGGAGAAAATCCAACTGATAGGGAGCAAGCTTTGCAAGAACTCTTGATAGCAACACATAGGAGAGAGCTGTTGTGACCAACTATCTATCAGCAACCATGGTTACAGTGGCACTGTTTCAGGGAAACGAGCAATTGGTACTTGAGTTCCTATGGACACAGGCTGTGTGGAAGCCTAACGAGAAATACCAAATGTTAATGGAAATAGACAAATCTAGTTGGAGGGGTTTAAAAGTACCTGCAGATATTTTTTAGTAGGGTAGCACTCCTGGCTTATATTTTTAACCATACTTGATATTCTTGTACCTTTGCTGTGAAATTATGGATTCACTCCTGCACTGAAGAATTTGTTAAAATTGACTGTGATGCTCATTCGCATATTCTCAGGAAAATATCACATCATTTTCATGCACTGTAAAATATGTATGCAGATGAATTTGGGTAGAGGGTGTAAGAGGGGTGTGAATTTTGGAGCTGTTGATGCTGTCTCCTTACAAGCAACATGGCCCTTTAGGAGTGAGCACAGAGCTAGGTGGCCAGAATATCCAGATTCTCTTCCAGCCTTTGCCACTTCAAGCATTTTGCTCCTACATATGTACCATAGCGCAAACATTAAGTTAAGGGTCACAACACCTTATGAAGTACAGAAATATCTCCATTTTGCAAGCATGGAACTGACACTCAAAGATCATGACTATCCTAAAGTCATACAGCCAGTCAGTGTAAGAAACAAGATTTAAAACCCAGATCTCTTGATTCCCAGGCAGGCCCTAGGCCATTGTCCCTCTGGTGCACATCAGTTTCCACATCTGTAAAATGAGCATCATAAGGCTGGGACACACGCCCCTGACCCTCTTCTTTAAACAGATCCACAATATTTGAATAGATATTTGGCAGAATGAATTTGCTCATCCTTAATACAATCAGGTAAGACTGCTTTGTTTTAACATGACTCCAAGTCTGACTAACTTTTATTTCCTCTTCCATTTTAGCATACAGCTAATGCAGTATGTAATCTATGGCATTGCATCATTTTTTTTCTTATATGGAATAATCCTTTTGGCGGAAGGTTTTTATACAACAAGTGCTGTGAAGGAACTGCATGGTGAGTTCAAAACAACAGCCTGTGGCCGATGCATCAGTGGAATGGTGAGTACAGTCCTGCAGCGGTCACCCAGCTACCCAAAGGAAGAATAGTAACTGCCTTTTAATATTTTCTGCACCTTAGCGAAGAGCTTTGATCTGGCTTAGTTTGACTCGTATGCTGTTTCACCACACGTTTTTTCCCACTTAAACTTTTCATACCCACCAAGAGAGAGGTATTCAGAATTGTGCACTGAGACCCATCTTGTCTTTGCACTTTGGGGAAGCTCAGCTGGATCCAGGCTTTGCAGAATGAGTTATTTAGGTACTTACATGTTCTAAACTCAGCTTCATGGTTGTAGATAGTAAATTTTGTAATGCTCAACCCAGGTGCTAAGTACATTTGGGCCATAAACAGTTGTGATGTTTGTGAGTTGGCATTAGAGCAGTAGTCCCCAGACTGGGGCGTGCCTTCCTGGGGGGGGCATGGAGGAACAGTCGGGTGGATGCAGGAGGGCCCAGGCCTTCCGTCATGTGGGGAGGGAAGGGAGCGCCACCCCCGCCCCACTCTGCCTTCAGCCCCAGCTGCAGCTTCAGCTCCCAATTGCAGCTCAGGCTGAGAGCAGAGTGGGGCGGGTTGGTGCTCCCTCCCCGCCCCACATGAGGGCAGGCCTGGACAGGTTCCATTACAGGTAAGGAGGAGCACGACAGAAGAAGTTTGGGAACTACGGCATTAGAGACTCTTAGAGGAGTACTACAAAACTCTTTGAGAGTAGAGTTTATGCAGGATTATTTTAAAAAATAGTAAATCTTTAAATTTTTATAGTGCATTCCACCTGAGGGCCACAAAGTCCTTCAAATATCAATGAATTAAGCTTCACAAAACCCCTGAAAGCTAGACAAGTATTACTGTCCCATTTTTACAGATGAGAAACCAAGGCATAGAGAGAAAGCAACTGACTCAAGATTGCATGAAGAGTCTTCAATACAGATGAAATATTTAAAACCTTTAAAAAGTTCCAAATGGTTTTCCCATCAGTACACTTAAAAAATAAATTGAAAGTAAAACTTCAAAATCTTGCCCACAGCTCCCTCATGGTTGTACTCTGTGTTTCTGTTCCTAAAATGTTTTTGAGACAGGATTTCAAAGCTGATAGTTATGAAGAAAGCAAAGGAATATAGCTGGGATCACCCAGGAGGAAGTGTGGGTGAAAAGAGGCTTTTGGTGTGATTATATCACATTTTAATAATTAAAACATATTGCTGATAAATGTAGAGTTTTTCAGCCAAGAAAAATACAAAGGGAATAGCATGTTTGTATTGAACAAAGAGTAATTTTTCAACTGCATTATTTAACACACTTTTTTCAAAAAGCTAATATTAAATTGTCAGGTCATTTTTAATTTTAGAAGCATTTTATTTTCTGGCAAGTGTGACATTAAAAAGATGACAACTGAATTATATCTAAGGCTTTATTTTCCAAAGGTCAGGACTGCAAAAATGCCTATACATTTGCACATCTCACTTTGAGTGCATAATTACCTGTGCATGTTAGTTAACTGCAATCACATAAGTGACTATTCATCTCCTTATGTATATACCTATGTTACATGCAACTGTGATAAATGCATGTTCAAATGAGGCGCAAAAATGTAGTTTTTCCTAACTTTTTGAAAAAATCTGACCACTCTTTTACTGTAGTAGCAGAGGTAGAAATTGCAACAAATATGCTAATTGAACCGTCATAAAATGTGGGAATTTAGAAGTGCCAAGAAGTAATAAGAGTTCTAAGAAGATACATTAACAATTAAAATGATGTTACTAAATGAACATAAAAAGGGAAATGTCTGTGTAACATTACAGATCTAGGCCATTACAATTTGTATGTAATTGTTGCCAGTGCAGCCAGCTCCCCTCTTCCCATGCTGCTGATTCAGTTCTAGCAGATACGTTAGATTTCCAAGCTTCCAGAATGATTGTTGGATGCCAGTGCTATAAAGAGGAGTCATATCAGATAATCATTAAGACTGCATTTTTCCTGGCCATCATAGGAGTCAAGGATTCCATAATATTCATGTTGTGTTAGGGGAAGAAAAAAAAAAAAAAAAAACCTGCCAGCCCCTCTCCCCCACCCCCCAAACCATCATATCCTTACTGAAGTCAATGGGAATACTTCTGGAGTGAAGTACTGTTTAGTATGAATAAAGAGTCTGGTCCTATAGAAATAAACACCCATGACCTTTAGGCACTTCGCAAGCACCTGCCATCCCTCCATGCCCCCCTCCCCCCTGGCTTCTCTGTCTTTGTTCCACTGCAAAATCCATCCCACCAATCAACCCTGGGTTATCCAGACTCTTCTCTCTTTGCCTTGCTCCCATGCTGCTTAGTGTCTCTGGGCAAAGTCCCATGACCATGTGGACTTTCTCCACTACAAATTTGCTCTGTCTTTCAGTTCTCCCATCAGCCTGACTGAGCAATACTTTTCTCCCTCAGTGACTCCCCCTCAACCCCAACCCTCCTTCCTCTTAACTTTCTTTTGGATCACTCTTTTCCTCATTAAACTGACCCATGCAGCCACTCAGACGCTCCGGTCCTTCAGATCCATTTCTACAGTAATGCTCATGGAGAACTGCCCCCGACAATGGCCTAGTAGAGGGCCATGGAGATTCTGATAGCTAGTTTATTTATATTTTGTGGTTTAAAAAAAACACCTTTTTGATTAGGAAGCATTGAATGGTACACATAGCTGGTCTGTGTACCGACAGGTTACCATCACTCTTAGCTTTGTCTTCCTTCCCAAGGCCCTCCATTTGTTTGTCACACCCTCTTGATTGCCTTGTCTCACACTAGACTGTAAGCTCTTCAGGCCATGGGCTTTCTAGTCTGTTTGTACAGTGGCTAACGCTACTGGTCCCAAGTCCCAACTGGAAGACTGGGGCACTACTGAAATACTACTGCTAAAGTGGACGACTGATATAGTAGATAGTCTGGAACCAGTTTCACTGATGCTGAGTTCTGCCAAGTTAAACGCTGAACTGCACAGGAGGCCAATACAACTGGAGAGACCAAGGCAGTTACATTTCAGTAACAGCTTTAATTCCTCCAAGGCTGCTGAGATTGAGGTAGGCTGGGTTTACAAAGGTCTGGCCTGGCATCACAATCTCGCATCTATTTATGGTCATTGCTGCCAAAGCAAAGTTTGACTACATGCTAAAATGGGAAAAAAGGTAATTTTACGTACAAAACAATGCCCACGTGAGATGCTCCCCTGGGGTCCTGAGATACCTTGCAACTACATACCCTTAGTGTGAAGCAATCCTCTTTATGCCTACTATGGTTCAGCTCCCTGAAACCAACAGCTTCTGTCTACCAAGCACTTACTTCCAGGTCTCACCGCAGACCTTGCCCTCCCTGCGCAGGTTAGTGCTAAGTACACACCAAACCCCGAGTCCTCCTTGCAGCATCCAGCCCCGTCACTAGCCACTCATGGTAATTACCAGGTAGGGTGACCAGATGTCCCGATTTTATAGGGACAGTCCCGATTTTTGGGGCTTTTTCTTATATAGGCTCCTATTACCTACCACCCCCGCCCCGATTTTTCACACTTGGTGTCTGGTCACCCTATTACCAGGCAAGCTGTCCCCAAAGAGACAGTGTACACACTGAGTGGTACAATTCAGGATCAGGTCCTTTATAACAAACCAGCACTAGAATCTACTTACCATAAATACAAATATGTTTATTTACAAAGATTAAGATTTAAGAGTTAGTGAGCAAGGATAATGAGAACAAGTTCTATCTTACAGTCTAAACTTAACTGTAACAGGCTAAAATCCTTGTCTAAAGCAGTTTCTCACATAAAGCAACCTCTCACTGTCCCTAGCCCACATGGCCAGGATCCAATTTTCATGAATGCAAAAAGTGCGGTCCTATTAGCTTCTTCAGTGAAGGATGACAAAATGTCTTTTTGCTTCTTATATTTCCCCAAACTCATTGTTTTCTCCCCCGAAGACAGGATGATCCCTGTGGTTTCTTTCCAGGGATGCTGGCTCTAAGGTGTCTTCCCATGCTCCTGTTTGTTTCACATCCCGCTTTGACCTGTTTTTCCTGTTGACTTTCACAGGGGTTTCCATTGCGTTGGCTTTACAATGTTTAATCTACGTAGGAATCTAGGGAGAAATCTGAAAATACGTCCCTTTGTCTGGCAAAACCAGTTTTTCACCTCTGCTAGTGCCACCTTAATACAAACTAGGAGGATGTATTTTCAGTACCTAGGTATAACTTTTACAATATAATTGGTACATATGTTTCAATGAAGCTGGAGATACAGAACTAGCGCCTTCTAAATGTATTATTTATACATATCAGGGTAGTGAACAGAGGTCTCAACCAGAACCAGGGCTTCGCTGGGCTAGGCACTAACTATACACAAAAATAAAAAACTACACACAAAACCAAAAAACCCAGTTCCTGCCCTGCAGCATTCACCACTTAAATAGACAACAAAGAAAATGGGAGAAAAGAAGTGCTACTTTCCTCTTTTACACATGGGGAACTGAGGCACAGAGATTGTGATTTGCCCAGATGACAGAAAGAAAATATTGGGACACGGGGGGGCCCACCGGCGGAGCAAAAAAAAAAAAAGCCGAGTGTTGCCAGTGTAACGACACAAACAGCTCTCTCTCCCAATTCCCTACTGTGGCCCAGTGCTGCAGGCAGTTGGGGGCGGGCGGGGGAGCCGAGAACAGCTGAGTGCTGCCAGCAGAGAGGAAGAAGGGGGGGGGGGGAGGTGGAGTGCAGCGTCCCGACCGAAGATCAATCGGGACGCGGGACAAACGCCTAAATATCTGGACAGTCCCGATTGTATTGGGACGTCTGGTCACCCTACGCAGGAAGTCTGTGATAGAGCATGGAACTGAATCAGATCTCCAGAAGCCCAGACCAGTGTGTTAACCACACCTCTCTAATGATGCTCTCTACATGCTCTCTAAAGCATGTTAGTCTAAAGTTAGTCTAGCAAACAATTCAGAACATAAAATAAAATTAGGAGCTGTTCCAAAGCCAAAATCAAGTGTAGTATCTGTTTAATATCTCAGACATCCTCTGCAACGATACTAAATCCTGCCAAAGGAGGGATTCTAGATGTTTCATCTCATATCTATGATTTTTTGTCTTGTTAATTTAAAACATTTTTAAACAGCTTGTCCTAGTTGATATACCCCTGCTAGGGTTTCTGGTGTCTCATTTTAGGAACCCAGATTAATTTTTCAGGAGACAAAAATGGGTTTCCTTAATGTTCAGAATTGACCCCACTATATCTCCAGAGAGATGCGCATGGTTTGATCCCCCGGCATAGTGTACAGCAGGCAAGAATTAGAGAATTTCTTGTATATCTGGTATGTAACTGATTTTTTAAAATCTGTTATATTTGATTTGTTGGCATTTACTGGTTTTAACTTAAAATCAGAATTCCTGTTTCAGTTTAGAATTCTTCTAACCATGATTAATAAACTGCTCTTTCAGAAGACCAAGCTGTTTACTCGAGCAGATTAAAAATGGAGCATTTGAGTCTTAGCTGTTCACTACTGCCTTTGAGCCAAGTATTTGTTTAAAGAAAACAGCAAGCAAGAAATGAGAAATGCTGGCCTGGTCATTTTCCTACTGCCCAAAAGATCCTATTTACAAGGAAAAATTGTATGGCAACTGGCTTTTAATGTTTAACTTCCTGAAAATGACTTGTAGGAGCTTATTTAAAATATAGATTCCCTCCCCCCCCCCCCCCCCCCCGAAAGCATATTCATTCTGTTCCCTTCAGAGAATTAAACTTGAAATGTGTTTTCTTTGCCCAGTTTGTTTTCCTCACATATGTGCTTGGAGTGTCCTGGCTTGGGGTCTTTGGCTTTTCTGCTGTGCCTGTCTTTATGTTCTATAACATATGGTCAACTTGTGAAGTCATCAAATCACTCCAGACAAATATGACCGTTCCAGGGGACCAGATCTGCGTGGATGTCAGGCAATACGGTACTTATTTTAATACTGATTAAATTCTTTATCCTCTTTCCTTGTGCTATCTTCAGTTGGTTTGTCTGTCTTATCAGATGAACCAAAAAGCAGAGTATGGTATCTCTGAAAATGCCATTACTTTTCCAATTCATGCAGTTTATACTAAACTGAATGCATCTGGAAGAAGGTTAACTGAACAGGCAAGTCATGTATCTCAACTGATTTTGTAGCTGTTACCCATATTATTATATCAGGTTTAAATATAAAACAAATCTCAAAATAAAATGCTTAGGAACAAAGAGGATACAAATTGATTTTTTTTAAATACAAAAACTTTAATTTTTTTCTTTTAAACAGATTTTTAAAATTTGAAATTTGACAATCTATTTTAAGGCCTAAACTTACAATAATCTATTAAAATAATTTAAATAATAAAATGCTGCAACAATGAACCATCCTCAAATTAATTAATTATTGGAAGGGTGCTGCTTTTTTCACTATATACAGAATCAGTCAAAAATATTTAACTTTCGAGGTCAACTCAAGCTTTGTAAATGTTACATTAAAATAATACATTAAGTAAGCATCTGTATTATTTTCAGCCTCTACCGTGGGGTGACTGTATGTCCAATTGTTTGTGCAGAAAAGCTTTTGTCTTATTTCTTTTTGGTTTCAGTTTAGCTAGCAGGTTCAGAGAGAATATTTTTTTCATTTGGACTAGTTCATTCAAACTTGACAAACCCACTGGTAGTTGAAAGCAGGTCAACTTGTTTTCCTCTTCCAATCTATGAATAAAAACAAGGTGGTACAGGATGAGATCTACTAACTCTAAAAACATGAAGGATATGGAGCCAGATTTTCAAAAGGTATTTAAGACACCTGAAGATGCAGATAGGCACCTAACCTGCTATGGCACTTTCAAAAATTCCATTAGGCACCTAACTCGCATTGAAAATGATGGGAGGTAGGTGCCTCATGGGATTTTCAAGAGCCCCTAAGCAATTTAAGTACCTCACTCATTTATTTCAATGAGAGTGAGGTGCCTCGTGCGATTTTCAAAAGTGCTGTGGCAGGTTAGGTGCCTATCTGCATCTTTAAGCACCTAAATACCTTTGACAATCTGGCCCATGGTGAACAGAAACATTCTGTCAATTCAATAACTAAAATGAATGACCTTTATTTAATAATTCAGTTTTAAATGCAAAGCATTTTAAGCTTATTTATTGTATGTAACCAGCAGTTTAATTTTATTTAACTAGTAAAAAAAATATTTAAAATGCTGTTTTTGTACATTTAATTGAATTCCAATTTCTATCTAATTGCAACTTGACAAAAATCCAGAGGTAAAAAAAAAAAAAATTCATCTAGTTGATAAATGCATCATTTACCAACTCCATCCAAATGCAACTTGTCAAAAATCCAGAATAAAATTTTATCCAGTGTAAATGTGCAAGACTCCAAATATGCACATCAGAATTGAACAATCACATTCAGTACATGTGTCTTTGACTAAGGAATCATTAGTACCCCGCCACAGTATTTACTTGGCTTGGTGCTGTGTATTTTGGAATTGCAAAGCAGAACTAAAAGTGGTTATGGAGTAAATCCTGTGACGCTTTTTCTGCAGCTGTACCATGAATTTAAGATAAATTCATGTTCAGACAGTCTGCCCCTGCCACAACCACTAATTCCAACCAGGAGAGTTTGAACGGCTTTAACAGTGTTGAAAACTCTTCTTTAAATTGTATTGTGAAGACAGACAATAATGTATTTTAAAGTGATCAGCTGCAGATTAAAACTAACATGGCCAGGCCTACAAAATGAATTTAAAAACATGCTTGTAGTATATTTTAAATGAAAGATATTGACCTGTATTTAAGATTTACATCTGTTATGGGCCTAAAAGTTTAAACATTTAGAATCTTCCAGATCTCATTTACTTTAAAAACCAATAAGGTCAGTAAATAAGCATCTTGTTCACTATGGGGGTGAAAGGGGTCTGCAGTATTGGATTTATACGTACCAGGGTTCACCTAAAATGTTTTCTACCCATTGGAAATGAAACAGGAAATACTGTATTTTTGTAATTCTTCCCTACCACCAACTACACCAAAATAATGAAACCTTACTCAAGTGGTGTTTTGGCCTAGTAAGGACTTCAGTATTGAGCCCAATTCTGAAAGGTGCCACGTACCTTTTGAGAGCCGAATTGCCCCTCGTAATCGGGGGAGTTGGGCGTGCTCACATATGATAGGCCAACAGTGAGTAAAATCACCATTTGGCTGCCATATGGGAAACCTACATCTGAGAACATTTGGCAAGCAGCAGCTAGTCTTGGTGTATGGAGAATGCACAATCTGAGTGATTTCTTTGTAGTTTCTCCTGCCAACTCAAAGCTGTACTGGTCAATGTGTGGGTGCATCATAAGGGAACACAACTGGCATGTGGGTGGGGAGGAATAAGATTTGAGAGGAATGGAAGGTTATGCGTTGGCTGTTTAGAACTAACTGTACATTTTGTTCTGGTGTTGTCATTTCAGGTATCATCCCTTGGAATGCTGTACCAGGCAGGGTTTGTGGTCCAATTTTAGAGAACATCTGCAACACAAATGAGGTACAATAACAAACTACAGGGCTATTGCAGAAGCCAAAGAAAGTCATATTGGAAGATAAATGGGTTTTTCAGAAGCCTCTACTAACATGCCAAAACCACCATCTATGCAACAGTGGCAAATATCAATATTGTTAACATCTTTCTTCCTGCCATCCAAAGCCAGAAAAAAAACTGTTCTCTAACAATTTTTTTAAAAGTCTTCTGGGCTACCTGTTCTGTAAATAACCAGTAATATAAATAGAGCAATAGAGAAAACAAAATTTAAAAATTTGCCGTGTTAGAGTTCTACATTGAAATGGCAAACAGATTCAATTGTATTTTCCTCTAATCATTAAAATATTTGTTTTAATCTCTTCTTTTCTAGTTCTACATGTCCTATCACCTGTTCATTGTGGCCTGTGCTGGAGCTGGTGCCACTGTCATAGCCCTGGTGGGTAACATCCTCCATATTTCTAATGAAACTTAACACACTCCTTTCAGCTTTTAATAAGATATTAAACACCTTGAAAACAGTGATACCTCAAATAAAACAGAGTGACCTGTTGCACTTAAGCTTGTAGAATAGTCACCATTATTTAGGTGCATTGCACCTCAATGTAGCTTTCTTAAATTAGAACATCCATCATAAAGGCAAGCAAACTTTGAGGGGATAATACTTTGAATAGAACTTCGCTTATTGCAACTCTTTTAATAGCATTTGATAAATTACTCTGTCTGTAGTTTGCAATTCCAGTTTGACTCCGGATGGGGCAAGGCCCAACTCTGGTAATTTAAAGCCAGAAAAATCCCAAATTCTGGCCATAAGAAGTTAAGTTTTTTTTATTCTTTAGAAATAACCAAACTTCTTGACTCTCTTGTTCTGAAATATCCTGCTTCTGGGATTTTTAAACTTGAGCCATTTCTCTCCCCAGTTCCTCCCTTTTTTTTGTTTCGCGGTGAAGGGTAGTATGTAAACCTGTTACTCTGCTTGTCTGAACCTAGGACACTTGGGGTCAGGTCACTGGTACTGGGCCTACAAAAGCTACTTAGGCAGCAAGTGGAAACGTAGCTACTAACAAGATGGCATGTTTCACTTTTTTTCTTACAGTAAGGGACTATTAGAGCTATCAACTTTTAACATCGCATTAGCCAAATTCAGGGGTGATATTCACTATTTTTCCACTGTAGCTGCCCCAGGCCAGACTGTAGATTATATCTAAAACTGGGTAGCAA
The DNA here is from genome assembly GCF_013100865.1 of Trachemys scripta elegans. NCBI lineage: Eukaryota > Metazoa > Chordata > Testudines > Emydidae > Trachemys > Trachemys scripta. Next base: position 214,297,119 of record NC_048298.1, read on the forward strand.
AATATTTGCTTAGTACAAGTCTTGAATCATCATCTGAGACAGTTATGTCTGTCATAGAATTGATCGAAAAATTGCTTGAAGAGGGCTTGAGCCGTCAGCTTATTGTATCTTACTCTCCTGTATTTTGTTCTTTTCCACCAGCTGATCTACATGATGGCTACCACATATAACTATGCTGTTTTGAAGTTTAAGAGTCGGGAAGATTGCTGCACTAAATTCTAAATTGCATAAGCCCAGTAAAGAGCTGCATGTGTAGCCTGAAATACCACTGACACTCTAGACTAAGAGTCTAGCTTTTCAATTTTGTTACAGTAATTTGTAAATAGCTTCAGTAAGCATCGTTTAGCATATCAGATTAATAAAATGACTTATTGTATATGAATTTTGATGTGGATGAGATCTGGCTATTTTCTAAACGTTGAGAGGATTCAGTTACTTTAGTTGTTGCAAATCATCCTCTGATGACAGGAGTTATTAAATTAAAGACATCCTAACAGTTCTCTCTCAAACAAATTTTTAAATGGCAGTGATTAGTTATTTTTCTCTCTCCTGTGCACTAGTTTCAATAGTAAGAATAAAGCATCCATTATAGATGGTGTACAAGGGACCAGGTTGATTAGAATAGTGCCAGTACATAGCTGTTTGACTGACATACAGTACCATGTGTTTACAAATGTATTTTTTTTTAAAAAGGCTCCCTATACATTTGCCAGTATTTCCAATGTATGGATGACAAAGTCACAAGGTACAGCCTATTAGTGGGGCTTCAGGAAACTCTACAAGAATTGAAACTTCAATACTAAATTTTCAAGTAACTGCCAAATCATGCTTTCTCTGGAAAAAGAAAATACCATTCTATAGCGCTGCGTAAAACAATCACTTTCCTTTTTGGACCCCAAACTGACTGTAAGAAACAGCATTTAGGTAATTTTTGTGCTGGTACTGTTTATGAAGTAGTAACTGATTTCTCAGTAGCCAGATCTCAAAATATAAGTTTGACTGTATGGGAAGTGAAACTGTGCATAGACCAACACTGTTGAAAAGGCACAAAAGAATCAAGGTGTTTTCAGATGTAGATTTTTCTTGCATGAAATTTGGTGAAAAGAAGATGGCAAGAGATTTTTACTGTGCAAACTGAAACAATTTCTATATATGCTCAAACTTTACCTGAAAGTAGAAAATGGGAGTTTAAAAAAAAAAAAAAAAAGTTATAAAAATGCCACCACTAAGATTTGTTAACTCAGCCTGCATGGTTTTACTTATAGTTTCGGACTCACGTTTCCTTATTTAATTTCCCCATGTTAAAATGTAGCTTTTTATTATTCATAGTAAACAATGTTTACAATTTTAGGCTTCTTTGGGGGGGTTGAATGGAACGGGAGGGAAATCTCACCAGAATCTTTGCACTACATGTGTTTAAAGAAAAACACCACAAACTTAAGCATCAGTTATCGACTCTAAGCTTCAGAGTATATATTTGCCAAATGCAAAAAGCTGCTTATATTTTTGCTTCCTTTTTTCCTGTGTTGCATTTTAACAGATCAGTAAAACTCTTCAGTTCATTTTTACTACTTCTGCATACTAACACTCTCTAGCTAGTTTTTAATAAGCAAACTAGAAGATAAGCATGCAAAATTCTAGAAGTCAATTGAAATGAGCCTCTGTGCTGTTTAATAGCAAAATGCTTATTAATGTAGAATAACTTTTGTTTAATGAACGTCTTAATCTGACTAGCAGCTCGCTTTGCCTCTTGACATGCTCACTAGCCATCATGCTCACCCTTCTCTTCCAGATCCACTTCCTCATGATACTGTCTTCTAACTGGGCCTACTTAAAGGATGCAAGCAAAATGCAAGCTTACCAAGATATCAAAGCAAAAGAAGAGCAGGAGCTTCAAGATATCCAGTCTCGGTCAAAAGAGCAACTCAATTCTTACACATAAAAGTTTGCCAGAGTAATTCAACAGAAGAATTTTGTAGTTCTGACAAATCATCAAACAGCTGCTCTGCAGTACAGATGTATGTCTACCAAACAATCTAATACAGAAGTGTAAAAACTTCACATTCAAGCTCCTGGAACATGTTCAAAGGGAAACCTTCCAGTGGGTAACCTTCCTTTCTTTAGTACAGATTTAAGAGGTTTCAGGTCCAGCCATTTTAAAAGGCAACACTTTGTAACAAGTGACCAGTCAGTCATCCTTTTGAGACTCTTGGTATTAATTCTTATGGCCTAAAACTCGTCCACAAAATTGTAGTGGGTCACCCAAAACAGCAAGTAGCAGGAGATTTATGGCCATAAATAATTGCACAGTTATGAGATGTGATAAAACAATTATCCCAGTTCTATACCAAATGAAACTGTGGCTAGCTCATCAGATTTCTCATAGCTCACGTTTATTTACTGATACAATCTCAGCATGTAATAAACCAGCTGATTCATAAAAGGGCAAGTGTCTAACTAAACACACTTTTTTTTATGGGCTGAAGACCAGAAGTCCATTTTCAGAGCCACATCTTTTTCAATAATGCTATAGTGAGCCACTGTCACTCTACTGCACTTACTATCTGCGTAAGCTGGGTGCTGAGTAATCGCTCAGCTGCTCCAAGTTTTAATTATTTTTATTAATTGATGGATATGTTGATGGAATGTAGATGCCTGTCAAGATAATGATCCCCTTCTTTGAAAATAAATGTCAGCTTTGCCTTAATATTTATTTTCTATAAATGTCTTAGCATTTATATAGTAGCAGGAGACCATTATCTGTATTATTAAGCAAAAAGTGTTACCTTATTAAAATGAAACTGATTTGACTATTCCAAATGAGCAGACTAGTCAATCTGCAGAGTTTGACATAAGCTATAAAAAAAATACAGCCATAAAGCAGACCACTGGTCAGCCATCTTTCTCTACTTCGGTGCTTAAGTTTATAGCCAGTGCTTATTCATTTTCTCTTTATAAAATCACAAAAAGCAAGTGTGGTGTTCAGCAAAAAATCTGGTGCCGTGTTAAAGTCATTTCCCACAGCAGTCTGCCTTCATTTTGTTTTTTCAGAAACATTCAGTGATATCTTGAGTATTAGTGATGGGTATAGTTGGTGTTTGTTCTTTACAAAATATATATAAGTATGGGGGGGTAATCAAGTATCAGTCATTTGAAAAAAAATTAAATGGTAAAGTCAAGTTATATTCCCATGTTAAGTTAATGTGTGGTTTGATTAGTTTTGACTGTTGGCTGAATATTAAAATAAAAAGGAAGCACAAATTTCTTTAGCTAAGTCAATATTAAAATGTGGACAGACATTTTTCAAGTATTACCTTACAGTTGAATTTTTTGGTTAAATGCCTAAAAGTCTAATTTGACAGTTTTTAAAAAAGGGGCAAAGTGTCTGTAGAGCAGATGACAGTGTAGCCTAGTGTTTGTTTTACCTGTTGCATGAAAGAGAAACATTTCTACAGCAATGCAGGTGATGTTCTAGCCCAGTGTTTGCATAAGGGTAATGGAGGCAGTGTCTTAAAGCCTAATTCTTTTCTAGTTCGATGTAGCTATTACTGGGAGTTTTCTGAAGTTTTGTTTAAGTAGTCTAATATTTTTATGTAAAGAGCATTAAATTTTGCTATGTATAAATTTTTGTAACCTAACAGTGAATCAATATTTTCTATCAGTGCCAAGGGCTTCCTGTAGCTATATCCAAGTGTTACAATAAATATTTGTAGATAATAGACACACCATTTGTCTATACTTATTTTAAGACTCTCTTTAGACAGTTATAGCTGTACAAACAATGAGAAAGTTACTTTATTTGGATGAATTCTCCATCTTACAACTTTTGAATTTATCTCTAAGTTCTGAGTAAAATAATTCAATATTTATTGAATATATCACCAGATTGGGGAGAAATGCTACCAGGACTTTGCTTCTCGGTGGCATGCCACAGGCTGTGGATGTTTCCAGTGTGATAATAGCCCACAACTGCTACAGCATTTTAAAGAACAAATTCAAGTCGCATCATGCACCAAAGTGCTTTTCATAAGTTCTTAAAATCAAACTAATATCCTGGGCAGTAAACATATAGGACAGAAGACCATGTGCATGATGTAATTATTTTTCTTCATATTTGGTTCTTGAGCATTCTACAAAATTGGAAATGTTCCTACCTCTCAATGCTCAGCTGCTATCCCAAATCACTCGGCTCTGCTGTGAAGTTACCTGTAAATATCCTCTTGAGCTAAATATTAATTTACTAAAAAAATTTAAAGCAGAGAAATGACATTTCTTTCCTTCAATTTGCTTTTTTTAAAGGGATACAAATTATTAAGTATGGCCAACTTGACTTCCCAATAGTGACTGTGGCTGAATGAAGAATCAGTCAATGTTAATTATTACACATCTCATGCACTCAGTTTTACAGAAAGAGATTGCTAACCCTGCAACCACCTGAGAGTCAAGCTAGGGTTTTCGACTTGTTACACGTAACCATGACCCAAATCAAGTGCACTACTAGTTGCACCTTCACTATACCTACTGTATAGTACAGTGGTTCTCAAACTTATTAGATTATGCCCCCTTTCTTTGTGGCTGTAGTAGTTTACATCTCCCGCCACACAAGTAAATATACGGATCGATGCAGCAGCAGTGCTTCACTTCAATCAGTTTCAGCTTCTTTGTTTTCACTTCAAGTATTATGTTTCTGTTGCAGGAGTGAGCCAACAAGCCATTGTAATAAGAGCAAAAGCAAAACTGTGATTGTGGTCCATGCTTACAATTTAATCCATTTGCTATGATGTGGTGTGTGTTTTATGTAAAGCTTATACAAAGTTGTTGCCATCTGAACAGAAATGCACAGTGCTAACTGATCTGGAGAAGTCAGCTTTGCTAGTTATTTATTGCTGGTGGTAAAATGTGCAACAAAAGGGGTCCCCTGCCCCAAATCTCATTCTTTCTCCCCCAGAATACATTCCCTGCTCCCCAGTTTGAGAACGTCTGGAGTAGTACATAGTGCTGCTTTAAAATATTTACCCACAAACCAAAGAGTACTTCCATATTACATTTATTACTAATTAGAAATTCTGTACCTCAATAATGAGAACGTGTCAGAGCACAGGTGACACATTTTATTATAAAATACCAGAACAGTCTATAAAATGCAAACCTAAAAAAAGTAGAAGATTAAGACAGTTGTGCTTGTACCCTGTCTTATGGAATATTGAAGATACCAGCAGTGAAACAGCATGAAGCTCACCTTTTAAAAAAATGTATTTTTCTTCCCCCATCTTGCTGCTGCTATAGAAAAGTACTTAAACAAGTTATCTCCAGTGAAAAACTACACTAATCTAAAGGTGGTTTCAAAGAAATAGTTATCAGGTATCTATCAGAATGCATTAAAAATTGTAATCATAATCAGCATATCTGAGCCTTGTGTCAGAGATAGTCTTCTTGACATGCCATTTGTGAAACCAGCAATATAAGCATGCTGGAAAAGACACTCACTTTCAAACCTACTTACTTTGAATTTTCATGTTTATCATTTAATCTTTAAAACTCTTCTCTTAAGGCAAGATGGTATTTTTTAAAAAGTCACCTAATTTACCTGAAAAAATGTTGAACTGCTTTACATCCTAATAGAATAGGCACCTTTGCTTTTCAGTCACAGCCCAGCGCTTTTTCATGAATATGAAAACAAACACTTTCTGATCAACATGCTGCAGTGACTCCTAGAATATTTTGTAAAGATATGGGAAAGCTTAAAACACAAAGGTTAGGCCCTGTGCTTATGATTTTAGCAGCTATTAGTACTACCAGTCATAGTAGATTAATCTAAAATTACTCATTTGGGATAATGGCTTTGTAAAAGGCTTCTAATTTTTTTAAATATGAACATGTTAAACTTTAATTCTGATCCCCAGCTGAAACCATTGTGCATGAAAATATTCAGTTCTTGTGGTGTAGTGACTGTTTACATAACTTCACACCATCCTCCATTGTGCTGGTCATTAGGAGATAGTAGCTGCTATTCACCAGAAGTCTTCATCCGGTTCTCCATGAGAGACGCCTGCAGCACTAAAAGTGGGATGGAAGGGGAAAGGAATTATGAATTGGTTCTGAAGCAGTCTTCTACCTGAAATTTACTCATACTTCTAAATATCTTCCCTTCCTACTAGAAAGTTCCAGTTGCCTGAGATTTAAGAAGGGACAACCTCCTTAGGGTGACCAGATGTCCCAATTTTATAGGGACAGTCCCAATTTTTGGATCTTTTTCTTTTATCGGCTCCTATTACCCCCTACCCCCGTCCTGATTTTTCACACTTACTGTCTGGTCACTCTAAAACTCCTACCTCTGGCTTTACAAATTAGCCTTTCAAATTACAGTGACATAGTCAATAGTCCCAGGCAGTAAGTGGATTCTTGAAAATTAATACCAGTGTCTGAGCATAAGCTTCTGACACAATGAAATCATCCTATCAAAAAATAAGAGGGTATCTATTTGTGAATCATAGAATATCAGGGTTGGAAGTCCAGCCACCTGCTTAAAGCAGAACCAACCACCAACTAAATCATCCCAGTCAGATCTTTGTCAAGTGTGACCTTAAAAACCTCTGAGGAAGGAGATTCCACCACCTCCCTAGGTAACCTATTCCAGTGCTTCACCACCATCCTAATGAAAGTTTTTCCTAATAGCCAACCTAAACCTCCCCCACTGCAACTTGAGACCATTGCTCCTTGTTCTGTCATCTGCTACCACTGAGAACAGTCTAGATCCATCCTCTTTGGAACCCCCTTTCAGGTAGTTGAAAGCAGCTACCAAATCCCCTCTCATTCTTCTCTTCTGCAGACTAAACAATCCCAGTTCCTTCAGCCTCTCCTCATAAGTCATGTGCTCCAGACCCCTAATCATTTTTGTTGCCCTCTGCTGGACTCTTTCCAATTTTTCCACATCCGTAGTGTGGGGCCCAAAACTGGACACAATACTCCAGATGAGGCCTCGCCAATGTCAAATAGAGGGGAATGATCATGTCCCTCGATCTGCTGGCAATGTCCCTACTTATACCGCCCAAAATGCCATTAGCCTTCTTAGCAACAAGGGCATGCTGCTGACTCACATCCAGCTTCTCGTCCTAGGTCCTTTTCTGCAGAACTGCTTCCTGGCCATTCGGTCCCTAGTCTGTAACAGTGAATGGGATTCTTCCATCCTAAGTGCAGGACTCTGCACTTGTCCTTGTTGAACCTCATCAGATTTCTTTTGGCCCAATCCTCTAATTTGTCTAGGTCCCTCTGTATCCTATCCCTACCCTCCAACGTATCCATCACTCCTCCCAGTTTAGTGTCATCTGCAAACTTGCTAAGGGTGCAGTCCATGCCATCCTCCAGATCATTAATGAAGACATAGAATAAAACTGGCCCCGGGACTGACCCTTGGGGCACTCCACTTGATACCGGCTGCCAACTAGTCACGGAGCCATTGATCACTACCCAAATGCAGATAGATAATACACTGTTTTTATTAGATGGGAATCCCTTATTGTCACCATTCATGCACAACCTTACGTAACACAGTGTTCAGCATGTGAGAGGGGAGAAATAGAAACTGCCTACACTATGCGCTAGAGATGTAATTTCCTTTGCTAGTCTACACATGCTTGCGCTAGCTCTCATTGACCAATATGAGTATAAATAGTGTAGCTGCAGAAGCCTGGGTAGTGGCACCGGAGGTTGGGCAGGGTATTTACCCACCGGTTTCAGGTGGGTTTCTATGGGCTATGGCTCAGCTGTGCCTCCGCTGCCGAAGAGAGCTAGCACAAGCAGGGGAAGTCACACCACTACCTTGTAGTGTGTAAACAGCCACAGTAAGGAAGACACACTTTAGTTACAACTTACAAATTTAAGTTATGCAATAAATGTTTATCTACTTGAGTAAATGTATCTTATTAAACCATTCAAACTTCTACTGAAACACTCCAGCTACATCTGTTGTTTTTTGTCTGTACCAGGATTACTCTAACTTCCAATGAGTTAAATGGAAAGACCATCATCATAGGTGAAGCACAGAAGCATTAGCAGAAAAAGCATTAAAATACCCTCTAGTTTTAGCTAAGCATATAACAACCAATCATTGGGAAGCAGGGATAGTTCAAGATTTACTTCAACAATTAGCTCTTTATGAAAAATTCAGACAAGCCAATCCACTCGAGCATAACATTGCACCACTTCTATTTGCAATTAAAAAAAAAAAAAACCCCACAGGTCTAATAGACGGAATGAAAAAATGGGCTTTGTGGGATGGTTTAGGGACCTGTGTAATGGGATAAGGAACCTTTTACATCATTGGCTCAGAGCTGAAGCAAGTTAGTTTTTATTCTCCAACAACTCTTTCCTGGTCTACCTAAAATAAATTGTTAATCAAAATCCAGTGCCAGAATGAGCAAATATATACATAACCAAACCTACTCTGCCAATTTGGCACACTCATTTGTTGGCCTTGCAGAGATGTTAGGCAATAATTGTGTCATTAACCCACAGGAATTCTCTCAAGCTCTGGGCAATGTGGAGGTTGTGCTGCTACTGTCCCATCAATGAAGGGCTAATCAGCAGGGCTGTTGACCTATCTCCCTTGAATGTAGTTGCTTAACATCACTGTAAATGAGGGTGTTTACAAATGCTGTAATAATTTCTTCACCCAAGAGAAGAGGGCTGCATTTTTCTAAGGAAAATTAAAGAAAAAACAAGTCTTCTTTACTTAAAAGGATACCTAACTTCAGTGTATTGCTTTTGATCTACTTGTTTAGGAGAAAAGTTTGTCTGAAAGTTATGTATGAATTTCATTTGAAAAGGCAGACATGTTAGCTATAAATCAAACCATAACTATCACATAAATAAAATGAGTCACATTTTCAAGTAACTGAAATACCATTTCTGTGACTCCTTAGTAATTAATAATACCTCAGCTTTAAATAATAATTGTATCCAGCCTGACCTGTCATCTTTTTCACTAGACAGAAGTTTCTCTATTAGTGATACTTCTTCCGCTTCCTCTTTTTTGGAGCTCTGGCAGACAAGAGACAAGCATTAAATTTGGTTCTTTGGCCTAACTTTACAAACATCATCGTACTATTGTAGCATATGATCTTACAGAGAGCTTAAGCACATAGATAAGCTATTGTTGTCAACAAATGCTATCTATGTAGTTTTATGCACACCATGACTTTTTAAATAATGTCTTATAGAAGAGCAAGCACATTGCCAGCAATATGGTATTACATCCCAAAAGTAATGATATTTGGGGATACAAAATGTGAACCACTTCTGAACAGAAACTTATAAAATAATTTTATTACACAAGAAATTCCATTTTTGATGACAATCCACTCACTGGAATGCTTCAATGGAATTTTTTTTCCATCACATAGTTACTTGTTCTCTCAGGGCTAAATATTTAATTTTTGACATCCATTCATCTGGAAGCTATTTCACACCTGCAATTTTTGTGCACTCTCATTTACATGTATAAATGATAGCAGTGACAGAGGCAAACCCAATTTCTGCAGAAATGGGTTTTGGAAGTATAAATTCTAGCGTGTGTGTTATGTACATTATACATACCGACTAGTGAACGTGCAAGAGGAGGCCCCTTTAAAAATTAGGCCCTCAGTTTTAACTATCCTCTGTTCACATTCAATATTTTGAAACCATTAATTTCTAACTACATTAAATACACAGTCTATTGTTTTGTGTTACTGTTTGACATGATGCAATATAGCAGGGCACAGCCTTATATAAGAAACGCAATCTTGCCATTCCCACATGACCTAGCAAAACCCCTTGGAAGACAGATCTCCAACAGACCAACTATATTATAAACCTGCTCCTCTTCTCACAATTTGTTACTCTAACTTTCACACTGAAAATGAAGAAGACCAAATTGAGTTGACAGTATTCTCCACCTCAAGATCTATCGATACATTGTAATTCAGACAAAACATTGTCCTCTAGAGTCACACTTTAAAATCACCCTTTTACTGCCTACAGGTTTTGGTATATCACCTTGTTTGTCAGCTCCTGCTCTCTGCTCTGCTGTATCAGTTTCATGTATTTTTCTAGTGGATTAGGACGAGGGTCACACAAATTGTCTTTAGCGTCAGGATTACTGATTTCTGAGTCTTCCACTTCATGGTCTGTCTTTTTTGTTTCTTCTTCACTTTTCAACGAATCTTGGGTCAACTTCTAAAAAACACAACAAAACAGCAATACATTTAAAACTGACCAGCCAGTTCAAAAATATTTCAATCAGGTTTTAACTCAATATGTTTATATATGAAGTTCTGTACATTGCTAGTCTAATCTAGTAATCTGTGCTCCAGTCTGAATGGAGTGTTTAATGTGACATGTACCCCATATTCACTCACACTTTTGGGATGGGATAGATCATGCAGTCCTTGCTCAGGCAAAGTCCCATTGTAGTCAATGGGAGTTTTACTTAAGTAGAGACTTCGAGACTGGGTATTAGGTATCACGTTATTTTTTTCATTCAGTTTGTTCCAATCTGGGAGCCAATTTAGAAAACAGTCTCTAGCTTTGGCTTAGAATAAACCAAACCCTCTCCATGTTGAAACCAATGCCACACAACAGTATCACATATTAACATGAATTACTGGACAGCAAGCTATTAATCTGGGGAAAAATTTTAGAAACAATAAAGTTTAGTTATTATGTAGCTACAGAAATGAGAGCAAATCCAAGATAAACTATTCTATGTTAAATTCACATAGAAAAAACAATGTAGGAAGTCATCTAGGATTGCTATGTGGCTTATTTAGTTCAAATTATATGGTATAATAAAGTTGCATTCCTGTCAGAAATTAAAATATTACATCACCATTTCTTCATTCAGTTTTTCTAGTTCTCTTTCCTCCCTTTCCAGTGCTTCCTGCCTTTCTCTTTGCCTTCTTTCTTCTCTTTTTCTCCTTTCTTCTTCCCATTTTTTCTCATTCTCTTCTCTTTTCTGTTCTTCAGACTGGCTTTGATCAACCACTGCTGAGACAAAATTATTTCTGTGCCATTTGACATACACAGTGCTGTAATTCAGATTTGCAAGTGGTGGCTATTGAAATAAAGCATGACATGCAGCTTGGGAATACAGTGAGTGAATTGGTAGTCCCAGTTGGGAAAGATGGAAAACAGACAAACAATTAAGCAGCAAATTGATTATGTAACCGTTTCTGTATGGCACCTATAATAAACCTAAAAAACCTGGATGTGTAGTTTACACACGTAACATATTGTTAATTTGAGCTAATTTAGCAGGCAATTTTTTTTCAATTAGTAGGTCTTCTTATCTTACTGGTTACACAGTGAAACTAAGACTTAAGCTGAAGAGATAGGACAGTTTTATGATAAAAGCAGAGGAGAGGGAGTCAGGAGACCTGTGCATAATTCCCAGCTGTGCCACAAACTTCCAGAGTGACCTTGGGCAAGTTATTTAAGCCAAATTTTTCAATCAAATATGGATGCCTAACCTAAAGTAGATGAAATCCATAGTTACAGTAGGCTTCTAAATAAGTAGCCTGACTTAGAAGTGGTAAACACACACAGCTCCCACTGAGGTCAATATGGATTTAGAGATGCCCTAGTTTCGGTTCTAAGTAGGAAAATGTTAACCTGAGCCTCTCTGGGCCTCAAATTCCTGATCTGTAAAATGGAGATGATACTAGTCTTCTTCATAAGGATGCTGCAAGGTTTAATTCTTTAGTATTTGTAAAGTGTTTTAAGATATTTGGATACAAGAGGTTACAAAAATACAAAGTATTATAAAACAGTTATTTAGGAAAAACTATCACAGCACTTAAATCTAGTTAAATCTGTGGAGTTTAAATGCTAAGACCATTTATTTCTATAAAGTAAGTAATTTGTTACATGCACAAAATACCAGAAGCTATTTGAAGCTAGAAAGCCTTCTGCCCACAGCAACACCTTTGGGTAAGACTCATACCAAACAAGCTGTTCCAGACCATTATATATAGCTGTACTGAAGCATTGGAGAAATTAAGCATGCTGCATTTAAATCATCTTTGTCTATCTATCTCTGAGGGTTTTATATTGACAACCTTTACAATAGTGATTATATACTCAGCGAATTGGTATGCAAGACAATCAGCAAATGCAGAAGAAAGCTTCTCCCTAAAGAAGCAAAGATCATGAAATTAATACTGAGGCCAAAAAAAATGAAGTCTCTACAGAAGCCAAAAAGCAAGCTTAAAAGATTAAATTAAAACAAAGTTAACAGAAGTACTGGTGAAAATCATCATCCTACAGTAAGTCAAGAATTAACAAACAAAGATGTATTCCTTCTTCTTTAGTACCTAAACACTAGCTTTGAGAAAAGTTTTCAACCACTTCAATACAGGAAACTACAAAATGCTAATTTTTGTTTGCTTTTTGTTTTAATGCATTTGCCATCTAAAAAGGGTATTCACTTTTGTTTCTGAGCTGAGAACTCACTTAAATCCTGCTGTGAAGTGGCTGTTGCTGGCACAGTGTTTGTGACATTGCTCCCATTGACGCTGTCCCCAGATGGATGTGACACATCACTTTCGAGCTGCTCTGGAATGTCCCCTTGATCTGGAGAAGAAGTTTGAACAATGGCCTCATTATTCTGTAATTATAATAGTGGGGCAAAGGAATGGACACGAAGTGTGGGAATGGCTGGAGTGAGAATACATAAATTTAAGCCATTAATTAAGCACTCTCCCCTCCAAACTCAACCATTTAACTGAAAATTAAGAACTATCAAGTAGGCTGCATTTGCTACTTTAATCATAATCATGACATTGTTTGGCTTTGAAAACTAGTTGTAACACGTGTTTACTAAAGCTACGGGCACAACTGAAATCAACGTATACTTGTGAGATAAAAGATTTTTAAAAATCTTATTTGATCCATAAATAAATATAGCCACAAACTGTAAAAAACAAGGTTTCCTTCACATTCTCTCTCTCTCTCTACACACACACACACACACACACACACACCCCACTCACAAAAAACAACATTAAAAGCACTCAGAAGTTAGGAAATGCCAGAATGCCTGTTCAACCTTAATTAGTCACACTTGTGTGTAATGCATTATGAGATAGTCTTTAATTACACGATCACATACTATTTTGTCCACAGGACCCACCTCATTCAGGATGAATGGTGTTCACTTAATGAGCAACTATTCAATATGTTGTTTTCTCCTCATTGTTCAATGTATGGCCCCAGGCCTTATTTACTACACACTATTCAAACCCTGCTCTGAAGACATACGTATTTATTTCCTCATTGGCTTCTCAATGGTGCTCACTCCTATAGTATCTGAATGTTTCACAAATAATAATGAATTCATTTTCACAAGACCATTGTCAGGTAAAGGGGTGCTATCCCCATTTTACAGATGGGAAACTGAGGCACAGACAGATTAAAGTCAGAAGTATCCACTAATTTTGGGTGCCCAATTTGAGACACCTAGGTCATTAGATTTTCATGGAACTTAGCATTATATCGCTTTTTATATGTTCCAAGCACAGCTCTCATTGACTTCAGTTGCAAATGTGTGTTCAGCACTTCTGCAAGTCAGATCCAAATGTCTCAAGTAAGGTAGCGAGAAAAAGATGAACATAAACCAAACTTTTGACAGGGAGTCACTTAAGTGACTTGCCTAGTATCACATAGGAACTCTGGAATTCAACTGCCTTAATCACAAGACCTTCCTTTCTTTTCCTACAATCCCCTGCCTCATTCACTACATACCTTCCAACTACTGCAACAAATGAGGCAGAGGTCCAACACACAACAGTCTTCTTTGCTACACAACCCTGATCTATCCACAGAGCAGATCTATCTGGTGCACTGAATGAGACAGGCATCTTGTGGAAAAAATAGAATGTAATTACATAATTTAAGACTGTCTCATAATGCATACACACAAGGGGACAATTTTCCAAAAACTTTTCCTCCTGAAGCACACATCTCGTACGGAAAATTCCTTCCAAAATAGTTACAGTTTAGCAAAGTTATAAGCAACTGAAAACAAGATCTTATAGTGGGAAGTCTCAGGCAACCTTAGTAATAGGTATTCATAAGATTCTGAGGCCAGAGTGGACCATTGAGATCACCTAGTCTAATCTCCTGTATAACACAGGCACTAGAACTTCCCCCAAAATAATTCCTAAAGCATATCTTTAGAAAAACTTCCAATCTTGATTCACCAGCCTCGTGTACAATGACGCACAAATTTCATTCTTGTTCATGTAGATCAGATAACCCATCATATGATTAACATACTCAAAAGCAACTGTTTTATTTTTTTGGTTTTCTTTTAAATTAGTTTTAAATGATAACTTCGATTAATACTAAAGATATGGCTACTGAAACACAAATATTACTTATTTTGTAGTCATTATCAACAATCATCATCAATATGTTGTTTTGTATACCCCATGCTTGAAACAGCAGAATTTCATGTGTGCAGACTGGCAAAAGCAATGACAAAATAGCAAAACCATTTCTAATATTCTATGAGCAGAAAACAGTATTAATGAAAAGGTCTTTAAACAATCGAAGTCTAAAATGTGCATATACATATAAACTATGCATATAAATGTATCAGAGTTCATATATTTGTATAATCATAAAACACACTGCAAGAAGTATCAATGTCGTTCTTCGGTTACTATATCTTGGATCCAGCTTCTAAAAATCAGTCATCCACAAAGAAACAGAGAACTAGAACATCAACAGTATGTATTCACCAAAATAAGACACTAACTAGTACAGCAAGAATGATCTTTATTTGCAGCCAAAAAGCAACACCACTATTTAGAAAGTAAAAAAAAATTATCTTGCGCTGTGTGTATCTTCATTCTTACAAGTGGGTGGAGAGTGCTAGAGAGGTTTTTATTGCTATGAGTTTGGAATAACTGTGCTGTCATGGTAATTATCTATATCAATGATGGAACCCATTTTAGGATGGACTGTCAGATGGGCGTTTCCTGTCTCCTGATGTCCCCTGGCACCATGTGCTGATATAGTTGCTACATCCTCCTTTTTCTCTCTCCATTTTTGCTCTTCTCCTTTTGTTTTATTCCTTCAGTATTTACTTCCCCGCTTTCTGTATTTCCCCTTTTCCTTTTTTATTCTTTTTTGCTTTGTATAGGCTGTGGAGAAGGTACGAGGTAACTTGAAATTGTATGATATGAGATATTATCAGATAAGTGTTAAGCAAAATTGCATGATGAGGTATGTTACAGGACAAAGAGACCACAAGCTGTTGGGTGCACAGAGGTTTGCACTCCTAGTGGAAGCTCCTCTCAGATTGCTTGTTTGGAATTGGATGGGGGGGGGGAGAGGCGGGGAGGTGTTAATTCAAAAGGTTGTTTTTTTGGGAGAGAGGGAGCAGGATCACAGGGGGGGATGCAAAGGTAGATTTTGATCAGGAAGGGAAACACTGCCAGGCTCTTGTAAGATTAGTCTTTCCCTAGTACAGTGGTCCTCAAACTTTTTATATGCACCCCATCCCCCTTAACTGTAATTGAATCTGTCCACACACATATACACACACTGGAGCCAGGGCCAGAACCGCGGTTAGGAGCCACGGTCGGGGTCAAGGGTCGGGAGCCAGGTCCAGGAGCTGCAGACGGACGTGCGGCTGGGAACGGGCCTAAGGCGCAGCAGAGCTGGGTGGTGTTCTCGCCACCCCCGTCCCCCCGGGGGCTGGACCAACACCTGCCATGTCCCCCTGAACATTCCTCTGCACTCCCCTAGGGGCATGCACCCCAAAGTTTGGGGACCACTGCCCTAATGGAGTAAGAAGTACAAGGGTTACTGAACACTATTATTACGTTTAATCTGGTTAAATAGAAGTTTAGTGGTTTTTCAAACCCAGAAGTCAGAGGTGTTGTCAGTTTGGAGAGATCTGCAGGGCCCTCAAAACAAAGTTAGGAAAAGCAGCCAGGACTGCCTGATATTTATTGGCAAGTGTCCTGAGAGGAAGTTTACAGGGGTCAAATGACTGTACTAGTGCCACAGAGAAATCAATAATGAACAAGGGGTGTACCCATGCAAGGGCAGGTCAGGGCATATGCTTTTCATGTTTCTTCTCTTTCTGCTCTCTTCCTCCTTTCTGATAGCGCTGGTTTTCCTCCACTCACATGCCAATGGAGGTGTTCACTGGTACACCCAACACAGCACTGAGTTTCAGTACAGTTAATTTAGAACCCAGCTCTAGGTACAAATATCTTAAATTATCCCTTCTGTTCATGTGCATCACTAATTGGATGATGAGGCATTTAGCTAATTCTATATAGGCGCGACACCTGCTTTTCCCAGTTACTCATAGCACCCAGTCTGTTCTCAAATCCAGTAAAATAAAGGAAAAAAAATAGGTGAATTAGAATCAGTTCCTAAAAGTATCTACTGTAAAATTAAGTAATTTAATAATTTAAATGAATAAATGTCATATCCTAATTGTATGAGCAGAAATACCTAGTGTAGAAGTATTTCAACTAATGCAAGCTGCAGTAAAATAATCTACAGTAACTCCTCGCTTAACGTTATAGTTATGTTCCTGAAAAATGCTATTTTAAGCAAAATGATGTTAAGTGAATCCAATTTCCCCGTAAGGATTAATGTAAATGGGGGGGGGGGGGCGGAGAGGTTAGTTTCCAGGGAAATTTTTTTCGCCAGACAAAAGACTTTCTTTTTATGTGTATATGTGTCTATATATATATATATAGACACACACACACACACACACACACACACACACACACACACTATAAGTTTTAAACAAACAATTGAATACTGTACACAGCAAAGATGATTGTGAAGCTTGGTTGAGGTGGTGGAATCAGAGGGTGGATATTTCCCAGGGAATGCCTTACTGCTAAATGCTGAACTAGCACTCGGCTGAGCCCTCAAGGTTAACACATTGTTGTTAATGTAGCCTCACACTCTACAAGGCAGCACGAATGGAGGGAGGGGAAACAGCATGGCAGACAGAGACAGAGACACACACCGTGTATATGAGAGAGAGAGAAGCGCATTGCCCCTTTAAGTATGCTGACCCTACTCTAAGTACGTTGCCTTTTAAAGTAGATCAGCAAGTTGAGACAGCAGCTGCTGCCAGCAAGCTCCCTCCATCCTGAGCCCCATCATGTCCCTCCCCTCCCCCCATGCTCTGTGGAGATAAGGTACAGGAGCGGGGGGCAGGAGCAGGGGGAGGGGGACACCCTGACATTAGCACCCCTCTTTCCCCACCTCTGCACAGCAAGCAGGAGGTTCCCAGAAGCAGCTCCAAGGCAGAGGGCAGGAGCAGCACATAGCAGTGGGGGGAGGGACAGCTGAACTGCCCGGCAATTTTGACAGCTTGCTGGGTGGCTGCGGCACAGGTAACTTAGAGGAGCTGATGAGGGCTGCCGGTCCACCCTGGTTCCAAGCCCCCACCAGCTAGCTCCAATGGGCTGCTCTTTCTGTTCTGCAAGCAGTGGACAAAGCAGGCAGCTGCCAAACAACGTTATAAGGGAGCATTGCACAACTTTAAATGAGCATGTTCTCTAATTGATCAGCAGTGTGACAATGAAACAACATTAACTGGGATGACTAAGTCAGGAGTTACTGTATTTAAAAATTGTAAAACGAAAACTAAATGGAATGAATTAAAACTGATGATTAAAATGACTAATACTAAGGGGAAAATCCACAGAACAGTCACCCACTTCATCAACTCATCACTGAACATAGCCAGCATGTCTGCCATGGTAAACAGAACAACCTTAGAGATGTTTTATTTAGAGTTTAATACTGTGTTGATACCTAGGAAAACAAGTAGGGAACTGTTACCTTTGCGCATGAATTGAGACAGTGAGACACCTGGAGCTAATGCTGATCTCTGCATCCATATGTTTGAGAAGTATTCTACCTTTAACTGGTGGTCCTTCTCCCTCCATTTCTTTCTATTTGTCAACAGTGAGTTTAATTTGCTACCCAATCATGCAGCTTTAATAACAGTTTTCTCCAGTCTTTATTAACCTAAACAACTGTGTTATCTGCAAATTCTGATACCTCAGTATTCACCTTCTTCTCCACACACAAACATTGTGTCACTGTAGTTAAGGTTGCACAGTTCTACTTGCATAGTATTTTAATAATAATAATAATAATAATAATATCTAAAAAGCTTAAACTGAAATCTCTGACATAACCTAAACTGTGGTCTTGCAACTTCTCCATCATAATGTATTAAACAACATTTGTTTCTAATATGGATCCCTCAGGCACCCCCTGCTAACCCTTTGCTAATTTTAGGTTGAAAGGAATGGTTAACCTTAAGGAAAATAATTTTCAAAATAACAAGAACTTCTACTCTTTCAATTTACTAAGTAACTGTCTGAAAAAAACACACTAAAGCTTACATTTAAGAGAAGAATCATGTTCTTCAAGGTCCTCATATGCTAGCTTCTCTGGCTTTGAAGAGTCATTGAAGTCCTGATTATCAGCTTGCTGTTCATGAAGACTGAAAGTGGGGAGGAAAGAGAACACAAATTAAAAGGTTTAATAACCAAAACGTCAAGTACATCAGCAGTTAAAGATATGACAATAGTCTGTAGTACCCAAGAGTAGCTATGGACTAAGAAAACTGTAAAACCACATAAGTAAACTAACATATAAGTCAGAATTTACAGGATATGGAATTTAAATACAGTAAACTAATCCTGACCACTGTCAGGTATGAATGCAAGACTTAGCTCTTGGATAAGACCTTTCCCTTCAGTCTCTCCCCAAAACATAGCCACAATTGGGAAGAGTGAAATACATATAAAAAGAAAGATATACTATGAAAATGAGTTAAAAACAGGAAGAGAAAACAAAAAACGAGAAAGAAGGCAAAAAGGATCACACATACAATGAGAAGAGAGTTTAAGAATTATGCCTTTTTAACCACACTCAGTTTTGTAGTTTAATTTGTGTCCAGTGCTTTGATGTCATGATAGTCCGTTAGATTAGATAGCCTTTCATCCCTGAAACTACACTTTACAATCCTTCTTTGGCCCTATGGAAAATGAGTTTAGTGGTCTCTTTCTAACTGCTTCTGGGGATTTGTCTATAACAGTATCAAGTACAATACAGCCAGTGTAACACAGCTAGCAATCTCTTATCCAGAAAGTAGAAAGAGACCTGCAGGTCACAAATGAGATGCCCTGTAGCACTATGTACAGAAGCTTGTCAGCACCTGGCTGTATTAGTCTTTCACTATAAGCATAAACATATAAAATGTTTATGAAAAGTCTAAGCAATACGTTTTTTATGGGGTGAGGATAAAGAGGAGGATACATAAAATGTACAGGCTCTAAGAGATAGCCTTAATTAATGTAAATTGAAGCCTAAGGGAAAAATACTCCTAGCAGTGTTGGTTCTGCCATTTCAGAAGAGAGGCTCAATACACAAAAAAACCCTGTAAATTATACACACCATCTACTGTGGTCAAATATAAGTGGTATTTCTAGAACTATATCATCTAGATAATGTATAATCAGTATATAATCTATATTAAATGGTTTTGAATCTCTCCTTTAGAGAAATTTGTGTCTGTTGGGTATATATTATTTATCTAGCGTACAAGGACACATGCCACTCTGTATAATATTGCTAGTGTTATATCCTGTAGAAGTGTTAGGAAAGCATGGAATTCAATGGGACAGATTTAGTAAACAAAAGTAAGAGAGGTTTGTCTCATTAAGGCAATTATCTGCATGAATCTCAAATGGTTTTCACAAACCATTTTGTCACAGCAATGTTGATGAATATGGACTGTATCCAGTATCAACAACATTCCATAAAACCGCTAATGGTTTCTCAGTCAACAATAAATTATTAGAAAAATGGATTTAAAAACTATTATTCTGAGAAACAAAGATTTATATAAAGGTGCTTTATGGACAGTAAAACTGGCAGCCTAACCTATAATCAAAGTATTGAATCCTTAAATTTTTTAGGAATCAGCATTAAAGCTGCAGTAATCAAGCCTATATCTAGGATGAGCGAGAGATGGAAGGTCTCACTCAAGTAGAGGGCTCATCCCTGTCATTCTGATGATACCAATGTATTTTGGGAATAACCGTAAAGAAAACAATACTTCCCACAGAGCCAGAATACTAGAAATGCAATCCTTTCTCCTAAGGGAAAGAAGGGGTTGCTTTTATTCACTTCCGTCCCACCCACTCGCAGGTTGGGACAGGAAACTAACTGTAGTGCGGGTGTCTTGAGAACAGACATTTTTCCCAGTGATGGATGAGGTGTTCTCTTTTGATTGTCTCCCTGGTGTTCTGGACAGAATATGGACCACTCTACTGAAAATACACCAGATTTTCAAACTTGGGAGGCAGTATCATGGTTTCTTTTTTTTTTTTGTTAGCTCCCCTTCCCTCTTACTAACCTTACCCAGCTATTTAAATCCTATCAACTATGTGACATTTACCTGATGCTTGGAGTGAACAGCTGGAAAAAGCCCACACATTTATTGCTGTACTTCAGAAAAAAAATTGTGTTGCATGCTATAGCCATTTTCTCTTACAATATTCTCATAGAGATGAACAGCACTTAACCCTCAACTGGTGAGGTCTATCATGTGAGATAGTGGGGACAGCATGAATGAATGGAATGGAATAGTGGAAGGTGAGACACTGTGGCACCAGGATAAGCATGCACCTACCTAAGAGGCCCCAGAAAATTCCAACCAGTTCTTTTCAAGACCAAGAATCAAAAGCTCCCTAATCTCTAATTGCATAAAATACAAAAAATAAATTATCTGTATCTCATTTAAAATGAGTACAAAGGCGTGGATTGTTCCAGAAAAAAATAAGGACAAATGAGCACTTGCTATGGCAACCTGAGCCTACAACTGCTTATTCTTCAACAGCAGCCTTGGAGGTTAGGTGGTGGGTGAGTGACAATCCTGCGAATGATCTTTCAGAAAAATAGAATTACAAGGTAAGTAATTGTCCCTTCTTTCAAGACACCATCTATGCAGGACTCTCACTCTTTGAATGTAACTGACCTCCAGGAGATTTCTCAAGATGGAGTCAGGAACAGGGCCTGATTTAGGGGCAGGTGACCGCCTGGGGTACTGGGCTTGGGGGGTGCCGGGCTCAGGGTGCTGTTTTTGTTGTTAGCAACACTTTTCCTAACATGTGGCTAGGTTGAGGATTCTGCTCATGCTGCTGGTCGCGAGTGGTGAGCGCAGGTTTTTGAAGCTCAGGCTCATTAAAACATATCTTTTATCGATGATGGCTGGCAAGAAACTAACGTTGCTTTATCGCTTGAAAATGCCATTGGTCAATCTTTGGATCTCTCTGGTGGTGTGCTTCAGTTCACAAGGGCAAAGGCGAGAAAAGTGACCCTTTGAACTAAAGGACTAGGGTTAACATTCTAAGGCTGACACCTACTCTAACACTATTTAATACTGGTCCACCCAATGTTGGTGCACAGTTCAGTTTCTTGATGTTAGTTATTCTTAAAATGAAAAAGTTTCTATAAGCTTAGATGAAACCAATTTTTTTATTTGCTTATGCATGGCATGAATAAATACAGATTTACAGATCCTAGCGTGCAAATTTATCAACTTATATGATAGGGATAAATCACGCATGCAAGTCGTAAAATGGGCTACAAATGCAATAAAAATAAGGTATTCAAAAGTTTAATAAATGTGGGGGGAGAGGGCCACCAAAGATGCTCCTTGCCTGGGGTGCTATTTGGTCTAGGGTCAGACCTGGTCAGGAAGGCTTTGGTGCTGTTCTGGTTTTTTGTTTTTTTGTTTTTTTTGGGGGGTGGGGGGTAAAGAGGAAAGAATGAGAGATTCAGTGGGGATGTTTTGTTACTTTTTAACTCAAAAATTTGCCCATTTACACAGCCTGAAAAGACAAAACAACAAACTCCAAAATCCAATAGGTGATGCGAGTTTGGGCTCCCCTACTTCAAAAACAAGTTCTGTTGGCATGGGGAAACAAAGGGAAGCTCATCCTCAGAAAATGAATGTTAGCATTGAAACTTTGGGGAGTATGACCTGAGGCTACCTGCCCTGCCTAACATCCTGACTGAAATCCTCGTTGAAGCAGGCAGCGGAAGTTGCTCTGCCTCACCTAGCACAAGCCTAACGATAGGTCAGCCAGGTCACAGCTGTGAAAAAAACAGCAACATAACCTTTCAGACAGAGTCTTCATGGAGATATAGCATCGCTCAAGGAATCAGTGTGGTCTTTCTAAGGTCTTTTGTGTGCTCCAAATAGAATCCCAAAGACCTTTAAACTTCAGCTTTATGCAAAGGGCCTTCCTGGTATGGGAAGGATGAGAAACTCTACCACCACTTTGGATGGAAACTACTGATGAGTTTATAACACAACCTGGCCCTTGTAAAACATGGTGTAACATGGGTTAGTTACTAAAACCTGAAGCTCACTCACTCTATGAGCTGGTGTTCCCTTCATCAGGAAATGATCCCCCCATACAAAACTTGTGATTAAGTGAGCCAATAGGCACTTTTGTCAGCCTTGTCAGGAACACATTAATATCTCGTAACAGAGGGTTTATTAAATGGAATTTCAAAACTGTCAAGCTCCACATAAAGCTGATGACAATGAGCTGTAAAAAAACAATGTACCTTCAGCCAGTTTATGATAGGCTGAAAATAGCTAAGCTAAATGAACTTCTTAGAATTAGTCTTTAAATTAGACTCTGACATGTAAAGAGGGTAATAAAAGCATTTAAGCTGGGCTAGAAAGGGGTCCTCCTCCATTGTCCCACATTTGCATTACACTACAAACCTTATCTTGGCAAAACAAAGCACATAATCTAGTTTCTCTATGTGATCAGCTCTGAACAGACTCATGGTCTAATGCTAGTCCAGAGCAGCTTTGGGAGCCATATTCAGGTCAGTCAGCATGATGCTGAAGTTCATTAGACTCTTGTTGCGCCTAAGCTTGAACAGAACCTGTTCCTCAAGAGGTTCTGACTTTAAAAAAAAAAACCTGGTCTGAGGGTGGAGAGGAGATCCTTTTCAGCCAGGACTGTTCCTGACTCTGAAAGAAGAAAACTAGCAGCTACCTTTGTTGAATGCAAAGATCGAGTTCCAGAGCCTGCCTTCAGAGGAAAAACTAAATTATCTTTCCTGACAGCAGAGATTACTGATAGGAGAGTATCACCCAGTATTTGGTGCGTAGGGGACAAAGTCTAGAGCAGGGGTTCTCAAACTTCATTGCTCTGCAATCCCCTTCTGACAACAAAAATTACTACATGACCCCAGGAGGGGGGGACCAAAGCCAGAGCCCACCTGAGCCCCGCCACCTCAGGCAGGGGGACAAAGCCAAAGCCAAGGGCTTCAGCCCAGGTGGGGAAGACTGAAACCTGAGCCCCACCACCTAGGGCTGAAACCCTTGGGCTTTGGCTTCCGCCCTGGGGGGTAGGGCTCAGGCTTCAGCTTCCACCCCAGCAAGTCTAATGCCACCCCTGGTGACCCCATTAAAATGGGGTTATGACCCACTCTGGGGTCCCAACCCACAGTTTGAGAACTGCTGGTCTAGTGTCTAAATATAACAACCCTACTTGAGCTCCCCCTGGTGGATGCTCACCAGGTTGCTGTGTTTGGATCGAACTACTGGATCCCACATGCTTTTAGGCTGGTTGGGTCATCCCTGTCTCAAGCTCTAGACTTCGAGGAACACTCTCAGGGTACAGACAGTACCACATCCTGAGAGATGAGACTCCATGGTCCAACTGTGTTGTACCTGAAACTAGTGCTGGCCCTCCCACCACTTGCTCCACGGACTCTCCAGAGTTCCAATGAAGCTGTGGACCCTCTGATTTACTGTTTCGCTCTTTGGGGACTATGCATTAGTGAAAGCAGAGGACACTCAGACTCTGCAAAAGAATTTCTAAACATACACTTTTACTCACAGACAAAGCAGAAGAGATCTATGGAAAAGTAACAATTGTTCAGGCTACACAGGAAAAGTTTTAAGCACATGTTTAAGTCCCCTTTACCTCATGCTTAAGTGCTTTCCTGAAAAAAGGTTGCTTTCCTGAACTGAGGCCTTCGTGCCAAACCCTGGTTCCACTAGAATCAGTGGCCATTTTTGCCATTGACATTAATGACATTAGGATCTGTCCATACTTAGATAATTTAGCAAAATTTTGCTAGCACACAAAACCCTGCCGTCCAATGTCCTCACTACTCAGTTTTGGTGAGTCCTTTCAAGGTCCCAGGACTCTCCACTCCTCCTCCTGGTTAATTTTGCCTTCTTGTTCTAGGTCTCTTCTATAAAGCCAGCAAAAGCCTCCCTTTCTAATCCCACCCCTCCTGAACATCTTCAAGTCTCTCGTCAGGTGATTCATTGCTTAGTTGCAACCAACCTGAAGTCTACACTGGGAAAATTGGTTCCCCTGGGCTTTAGTCAGATCATTGTTCTAGGATGCTTCCATCTGAATAGAAAACTATCCAGGTTAAGGAGTCTGGATTGCTTTACATTGTTAGCCCACTGCTAGATGCAAGGATTTCTCCTGACACCTCCTGGGCATTTCAACTCAAGATGGAGGCTGCAGTGCCAAAGTAAAGGCACAGTACAGTCTTACAATTAAAATGACATTCCCAAAACAGAATGTAATTTGCAGACTAATCCAGACATATAATAATCTGCCACATTAAATAAATACCTGATTCCCTTTAAGCCCCCAGAGCTACAAAAAGTCAAAAAGATAAGGATCAAGACTGACTGAAATTCAGATGACAACAAAACAAGAATATCCAGTCCTTGAATAAGGGCTACTGCAGAAAAAACTGCAACTATTTTAATTAGAAACATTGGACAGTTTCCAGGGTAACTTCTTCACTAATGACTATTGCTCAGAGAGGAATTGACTGGAATGTTCTGGAATACCTATGAAGTACCTGAAGTTAGATGCAGTAGGGCAGAGCCCTTTGGCCAGCCTATAGACATGAAGTCAAAAAATTTAAAGAACTAGGGGGAGTTTCCATATGGCTTACACTGGAGACATTAGACACAAGTGTGAGAATCCTGAACACATGGTATCTTCAGAAAAGCTCTAATTCATACACAGTGAAAGACGGCTGTAATCATGTGACCTAACCAATAAGGCATAAGTTTCTCTAAAAGAAATGGTTAAAATGATCTTTCAGAACTGCAGATAGTGTTACAATACTTACCTCAACTTTTGTCCCTGACTGGTTGGAGAGGAAGGAGCAGACTCAGAAGATGAAAGATGGCCTATCCTCAAAATAGGAGAAAGAGGCTGGTCGACACTCTGTTGGGAAGAGACTAGGTACGACTCACTGCTATCTGTAAAGCAGACAATAACAATTAATATCAACCAATTTCTTATACTGTTCCTGCATATCCTAATTATAGGCGGTGCTGGTAGCACTCCCTATTGTTAGGTTTCCTCACAGTTCCCATTATAAGACTCTATTTTCAACTGCTTATAGCTTTGTCAAACTTGAATAATTTGGACTATTACCATACCATGCCTCTTACTGAATTTTTTTGGAAAATTTCAGCCAAAACAGTTCAGCTGTTTCCAAGAATGAGGTTAGGGGAAAATATGTTGTTTTGCCCATGTTAAAGCAATACTGGTGACCCTGAAATTTGAAAGAGGATGGCCTTTGTGTCTTTCACCATTCTTGTTAAAATCTACCCAAATTTGGTCAAATTAAAAGCCAATGGAAAAAAAAATCAGTTTGCACATGCTCAGTAGATACTTTGATTTTAGCTGCTAAAAATCTCTGAAAATTTTGTCCTCACTGAGCATACTCAAACCTCTCACAGCTCTCAGTGCCAACTGGAGGGCACATGCACCTTCCCACCAGAGCAACTGAGCCTATGCCATCCAGCCCAGGGCTACAAGGGCAAAGCCAGGCTTTCCTTTCAATGGCTGCTTCCAGCTGCACCAGGCCAGGGTGCTGCCAGGCGCTGAAAAAGAGAGTAGGGATCCTTCCTCTTCAATGCTCCTAATGATCACCCAGATGGCACCCAGAAAACATGATCGATGAAGCCATGTGATTTGAATGCAGAAGTGACAAAAGCCAGGGAGCGGGAGAAGATGTCTGGTAAAACTGAAACTGGAAGTGGCAGTGGAAGGAGGGAGAAAAACTGGGACTGATGGGTTAAGGAGACTGGGAACCATGGGGTGGGAAAGGCTGGGACCAGTAAGGGAAATGAGGAGGTGGTAAGAGACTGGGAGCCAGCTGGTGGAGGTTGGTGGTGAGAGAGAACACAGATCAGATGAGGAGGTGTGGGGAGGAGGGGAGACTGGGACTGACTGGCAACAAGACTGTACTAGAATCATTGTGGGGCAGAACTGGGGTGGAGGGCAGTAAGATCTAACAAGGAGCTGGAAAGCCAGAGGAGGACTGGGTCAAAGCACTGGCATGAGGACACAGACTGGAAGAGGAGCCTGGGAGGGAGACTAGATCTGGTAACTAGTTGAGGAGGAAAAGAAGCAACTGGGACAGTCTGGGTGAGAAAACAGACTGGCTGGCTGGTCAAGGAGAAAAGGACTGGGTGTGGTAAAGAGGAGAGACTTGAGTGAGTAGGTAGACTGGGACTCTGACAGTGAATTCAGAGGGGGAGACTAGGATTGGCTCGGCAAGGAAACTTGGATGACAAACCTGAAGAGTGGAGACTGGGATTGGGCAGGCAAGGAGAATAGGACTGGGACAAGGAATCAGGGTTGGGGAAACGACAGGACTGGGACAGGTTGGAATGGGTCAAACCTAGGGTGGATGAATGGTTATTAGACTGTGTCCACTAGAGAATACTCCCCTCCAGAATCTGGAATGGAAGAAACAATTACTTACTTTAACTGTGGTTCTTCGAGATGTGATGCAAATGTGTATTCCACTTCGGTGCATGCACACCCAATGCTCCGGAGCTGAAGAACTTTGCCTACCAGTACCATAGGAGGCGGAGCTCGCTCCTCATGCTCATAGCTCTTCCCCTGGCAACAGGAGTCGGCAAAGCCTCAACCCCTTGCCCCCTAGTTCCTTCGTACCAAACATCCAGAGATCAGACTCTGATGCAGAGGGGACAGACAGTGGGTTGCGGAATTTACATCTGCATCACATTTCAAAGAACCACAGTTACTTATTATAACTGTTTCTTCTTCGAGTAGATGCAACAGTGTATTCCAATTAGGTGACTCACAAGCAGCACCCACTCCAGGAGACGGGTCTTGGAGACTACACCTCTACCCCGATATAATGCTGTCCTCGGGAGCCAAAAACTCTTACCGCGTTATAGGTGAAACTGCTTTATATCGAACTTGCTCTGCCCCCCCGGAGCGCTGTTTTACCACGTTGTATCCGAATTCGTGTTATATCAGGTCGCGTTATATCGGGGTAGAGGTGTACCTTAAAAAGCACTGCAAGACCGTCCTACCAAAACTTGCATCCACCTTAGGAGGTGCGGTAACTAATTACTAAAGGTAATTAACACTATACTAAGGGTAGTAATTAACTATATACAACTAGAAAAGTCACTAAGAAATAGAGAGGTTGCGAGATTAGGAACCACACAGAGCTCTGACTCCAGCCATGGGCTATAAGAAGAAGCTGAGAGAGGTCGGGGTGGCACCACCTTATATAGCCAGGGGAGGGGCTAGGGGCACGAGGTGCAAGTGCTGGCATCTGTGGGTACTGCTAAGCAAAATTCTCCAGCACTGGTGAGTTAGGCAGGCACACACCTAAGTAGAAAACACAGCTGCATCTACTTGAAGAAGAAATATTAGATTTTTTTTTTTAAACATTTCTGAAATTACAATGATAGGGTACTGCAGTATTAACAGAAAACCACAATGTTCCAATCATGCCCAGAATCTAAAAGCCATCTTCCTGTAATTCACATCTGCTCACCAATGTGTGGAAGCAATATCACAGTAACAGGAGCAAACATTAGACATTGTTTACGAAAACCAACAAAGAGGGAAACTATAGTCATTCAGATTTTCAAAATAGACAATGGGCCATTTTAGCAGTCCAAATAAGCTGAGTCTAATTCTGCCCTTCATTACTGCCCATGCAACTCCACTGACTATGTAAATAGATGAGGCTATGCAGCGAAGTTTACAGAAGCTGTGAAATCACAGTTAATCTTCCAAGCAGAGTTACACTTAGGATCTGCTTTTGAATAAAACACGGATTACCACAGGACTACAGCTACAATGGATCATATGGATGTATTCCAATTACCCATTTAAAACTGCTTAAATTAAGGGCAGTAGTTTTGACACCCCCGCTCCCCACATACTTCTAAAACACTTGTTTTCAAAGGCTTAGTTTCTAATTCACTTATCATATTTTGCCTATAGCTTTCTCTTGCCATTAAACAGATGATAAATGTACAAAAGATTCTCAATTTTAAGTTTCCTAACTGGAATCTTACCAGAAAAACACCACCACAAAAGAGCAGTAACCGTTTACCTTCTGGAAGTATATGGCTATTGATGTTTCTCTCCACTTTGGAAAGAGGAGTAGAAGAAAGACGTCTGGAGGAAGAGACTCTTCTTCGGGGAGTAGTTAGATGATTTTTCAAGACATCATCATGCCCAGGTGTAACATATCTTGGGCCTCTTGGACTGCTAAGAGAGAAATGCTGAGAGCCAAGGTTGTCTTCTACAAACATAACTCTGTGTTGAGAAGCCAAAGGGAATGTAACAGCATTTCGCAAATGTAGAGGGGACTTAGTCTTTGTTGGTGTCCTGCTTGCAACTGCACCTTGAATGACTCTATGCTGGTAATTTCTGTAGGCCTCTTCCAAATACTCTGCCTCTTTTTCTAGTTCTTTTATCCTAGCTTTGGTTTTGGCGACAAATTCAAGGTCAGAATCTGGAGAAGAGTTGCAGGTCCGTGAATGCTGGCGATAACCAACGTTTGGAACATCATCTGCCACAACAATATCAGTAACAGCCCGGTTCTTCAAGAAAGCACCATCTACATAAATGTCATGAGGTACAATCCTATCACCAGTGAAGTCAATGACAGAACGATCAACAAGAGAAGGCTTGGGATTCCGATACACTTCATTCTCTAGAACTACATAAGTAAACATTTCACACACAGAGACAGAAAGGAAAAAGCACCCATGAATTTCAGGAAAAATCAGAAGAAATTATTTGAATTCTGATTTAGTCACGATTCAGATACGAAATTGATGACAGTTGATTTTAAATATAGGGTTTTTTCATTTGAAATGTAAATCGTAACCATTAAAAATAAAAAGTTGTATTCAACTACATTTGATGTTCCTATGTAACAGTTGCAAGTTATCAATGATTTATGTTTACAGAAATTAATATTTAGATCCAATTGAGAGAAAAAATAAAATCCGAAAAAAGTTTAATAGTTTCTGCTACTACTTCAGTTATCACTGCACCTAAATAATACACAGTTATCAGACAATTCCATAGAATGCAATGCCACTTGATGACAGCAGCTCTAGTAAGTCACTCAACCCCATTTTTCAATGGTTTATAACTTGTCTGTTTTAAATTATATCGAAGTGAAACATGGCATGCAGGCTGTCAGCCTAAACAATTAAATATTGTTTCTGCTATTTTTAATTGAGACAAAAATATGAATTGTTAACTGATATACATTTTAAATATATATAAAATATATATAAAATCCAAACACACGTTATTAAAAACAGCTGTAAAACAAAATTAATTTAATTAAACTTGCAAACTGTTAGAGCCCAATCATGTGCCACTGATTTCAATGGGTACAGGGGCAGGCCCTCATAGTTCTTAGATTAGTCTATCTATTGGGTATTAAAACAACAAAATCAAAACAACAGAATACAGTGAAAGCAATATCTTGGTGAAGTTTAAGGTGATTCCCTTCCACTAAAAACTAAAAGAAAACTGTTACCCAAAATCAGTTATATTGCCTGTGTTAACTGCCTCTGTGTTGGTACTTCTAGGTTAACAAAACATACCAGAAATATCTGCAAGTACCATCTGTAGGGAAGTAACTTTGTCAGACGTCAACACATGTTGCATAATAAAAGTATTCTTATCAAATACAAAGAAATGTTTGTTTAATCACAACAACCTTATCTCTGACCCAAAATAAGTCATTACTTTGCCTTCCACTAGCAAAGTAAAGAGATAATCATGAAATAATAGTAAAAAACGAAAGTTACAAAATGTACACCATGACACACTGATCAGCTTCAAATAACAGTTGATATGCAGTATAAAAATTATTTCATTAAAAAATATTATATGCTTTTCATTAGGGCTATCATGCAATTAAAAAAATTAATCGTGATTAATCATGCTGTTAAACAATTATACAATACCATTTATTTAAATATTTTTGGCTGTTTTCTACATTTTCAAATATACTGATTTCAATTACAACATAGAATACAAAGTGTACAGTGCTCACTTTATAATTTATTTGATTACAAATATTTGCACGGTAAAAAAAATTGCATTTTTCAATTCACTTAATACAAGTACTGTAGTGCAATCTCTTTATCACGAAAGTTGAACTTACAAATGTAGAATTATGTATGAAAAAACCTGCATTCAATAAAACAATGTCAAACTTTAGAGCCTAGAAGTCCAGATGCCAAACGCACTAAAGAGTCATAGGCCCCTTCATACTTCAACCACCATTCCAGAGGACATGCATCCATGCTGATGACGGGTTCTGCTCGATAACAATCCAAAGCAGTGTGAACCGACGCATGTTCATTTTCATCATCTGAGTCAGATGCCACCAGCAGAAGGTTGATTTTCTTATTTGGTGATTTGGGTTCTGTGGTTTCATCAGAATGTTGCTCTTTTAAGACTTCTGAAAATATGCTCAACTCCTCATCCCTCTCAGATTTTGGAAGGCTCTTCAGATTCTTAAATCTTGTGTCAAAGGCTGTAGCTATTCTTTAGAAACTTCACATTGGTATCTTCTTTGTGTTTTCACAAATTTGCAGTGAAAATGTTCTTAAAATGAACAACATGTGCTGGATCATCATCCGAGACTGCTATAACATGAAATGTATGGCAGAATGCAGGTAAAACAGAGCAGGACACACACAATTCTCCCCCAAGGAGTTCAGTCACAAATTTAATTAACGTATTATTATTTTTTAACGAGCCTCTTCAGCATGGAAGCATGTCCTCTGGAATGATGGCCAAAGCATGTGAGGCATATGAATCTTTAGTTCATCTGACACATAAATATCTTGCGATTCCAGCTACAACAGTGCCATGTGAATGCCTGTTCTCACTTTCAGGTGACACCGTAATTAAGAAGTGGGCAGCATTATCTCCCATAAATGTAAACAAACGTGTTTCTCTTAACGATTGGCTGAACAAGAAGAAGGACTGAGTGGAATTGTAGGCTCTAAAGTTTTACATTGTTTTGTTTTTGAGTGCAGTTATGTATCAAAAAAACCCTACATTTATAATTGCACTTTCATGATAGATTGCACTACAGTACCTGTATGAGGTGAATTGAAAAAATTTTAAACAAAGCGGATATATGCAAAAAAATCCACTAACCCATGCTGTATCACAGGGACCTCCTCAAGGGAGATGTCCAGAGAGGACCACCCTCTCAAATAAGCCATGGAACAGTTTGAAATCATCCCCTATATTAGGGGGAGGAGGCATAAAGGTGTCCTCTGTGGACAATGATGGCAGGTGATGTCCCCTGTAGGGGCGGAGGTTCTTCCTCCTCTTCCCTTGGTACCACTGAGGGTGCTGGTACAGAATCTGTGAGGAATTACTGTGTGCTGTGTCTGGCCGTGGCGAGCAGTCTCCCCTTGTGTGGGGCATACAACCCATGGAGTCCAGTATGCCTACTGGGATGGGACCGCATAGGGGATCCCCATACCACTGTAAGTACCTGGGGACAGCATAATATGCCCCAGGAGAGACTCCTGGGTTGACTGACTCCTGGTGGATAAGAGCCAATGGGGGAATAGCTCCCTGTTCTTCCTCATCTTTCTCCTTCAAATAAGGAGTGAGACAGTGAGTGATGTTGGGAACGCAGGGAGACTTGGTGCCGAGAGTATCATTCTCATACCGGTACCGCGAATAGGGGGATCGGGGGGCAGAGCCGAATACCAGAACCCTCTGTCTGAGAAACTGCTGCTGTGCTGGTTTGATTGGCCCCTGGGGCTGCCTCCTTGTCAGTGCCAGGGCTGCGAAGGGGAAGGCGGCGCTGCTGGCTCCGCCGCTTTGTGTGTTGCGTGCGCTTTTGAAGAAGCCGCCTTTTGTAGCTTAGTGCCTGTGTCAGAGCCGGCTCTTGTAGAGTCTCCGGCTCTAGCAGTGCCGGGATGTTCCACTACTTCGGCTCCTGGTGCTGACAGCACAGTTGGTGCCGGTATTGGATGCCTGCCCGCAGAATGAAAGAACATCGCGATGCAGAGGCACGGGGTTTTGATTTCCCCATAGTGCCTGTGTTGGAGCCAGTTCTTGTAGAGTCTCTGGCTCTAGCGGTGCCGGGGCTTTCCACCACCTCGGCTCCTGGCACTAACAGCACAGCTGGTGCCGACACTGGATGCCTGCCTGCGGAGCGGCTGCAGATTGTGGCGTGGAGGCACGGGGCTCCGAAGTCTCTGTCTGCAGTGGTGCCAGAGCTCTCAGCCACAGGAGCTCCCAACGCTGGCAGCATAGCCGATGCTATTATTATCTGCAGGACTGCTGTAGGGTTGTTGTTTTTTTATTCCTGCAGTGGGGACCCAAGTGCTTCCTTGAGTGACACCCGGCAGGCACTCCAATGTGGAGTTGGAGAAAGCATTCCTGTCTGAAGCTGCGGCTGGCGAAGTGGGGGGGAGGGTCCCCAAGCCTCATGCCCTGACGCACCGAGCGTGCCTGGAGGCAAGGCACTGAGAGCCCGGGAAACCGGGCATTCCCGTTTGGGGGGGGGAGGGGAGCTTTGGCCCTCAAAACAGCTGTTTTTCTGAAGATCCTGGCCGTCAGGGTTTTTTTTTTTTAATCAAGGAGAAAAGGAACGGGAAACAAGCTAAGTAGCTGCTAATAAGGAAACTGACTGTAGCTAATTAACTACAAAGTAACAAGGCGCTGCTGATTGCTCCCACTGGCAGCCAAGGGTGGTAGAGAAGGAACTGAGTGGGGGTTGGTCACACAGCGACGGTTAACTGCCTGCAATAGCGCGAGGCAGGGACCACGCATGTGCGACCCAACCATGCACTGCTATTAAAAGTCTCTGACTACAAGTGCAGGGGCATACAAACCCCTAAAGTGGAGCACCCACAGGGACAGCACTCGAAGAAGAAATCAATTTATTTGAAAATGTAGAAAAACATCGAAAAATATTTAACAAATTTCAATCGTGATTAAAATTTTTTAATCACGATTAAATTTTTTTGAGTTAATCGCGTGAGTTAACTGTGATTAATCGACAGCCCTACTTTTCATTTTAAACTAGATACAATTATCACCACCACAAAGGGAATTCCAGATTTTATTGGTAAAATAAAAGTATTATTTAAAAGAAAATAATTCATATTCTAAAGACAAGAGATAAAAATGATACATTAAAATACAATTCATGAAATTAGGTGGTTTTGTTATAAATATTCATTTCCTTATATTTATTAAGAATGTTTATCTGGACAGTGCAAGATTTATTATATCCATAAATATTCATTCCTTGCTTTTAAAGGCTTGAGTTTTGTAAATGGTGTCTTAGGTAGTTACATTTGTAACATTGCAACCTTAACTTTTTTTTTTTTTTTTAGTTTTGGAATGCAATTACCAGTTACAGATTGAGCCCTCACAATTTGAACTACTTTTCAAGCCATTGGAAATGTTTGCATAAATTAAAAATCCTTTATAAACTCAGTTTTAAAACATCTAATAAATACTACAAACCTGTCTGTGTTTGCTTCAGCTGCAATTTCAAATCTTCAACCTGTACGTTTAGCTTTCTGATAGTAGTTTCATAGTCTAACAGCTGGATCTTTAATTGTGCACAACGTTCAACCTGAAACAGATTTTGGGAAAAAAAATTGTCATACAAATGTGAACAAGTACTGAAGATGAGAAAAGGTATCTCAACTCATGAAGGTGTCTTTCTCTCAATGCTTTTCATAGATTCCAATGCCAGAAGAGACCACTGTGATCATCAAGTCCAGCCTCCTGTATATCAGAGGCCATAGAACCTCTTCCAAAAAATTCCTAGAGCATCTTTTAAAATAACATCCAAACTTGATTTAAATTTTTTCAATGATGGAGAATCCACCACAACCCTTGGTAAATTGTTCCAAAGATTAATCACCCTTCACTGTCAAAAATGCATGTCTTATTTCCAGTCTGAACTTGTCTAGCTTCAACTTCTAGCCACTGGATCATCTTATACCTTTCTCTAATAGACTGAAGAGACCATTATCAAATATTTATTCCCTAGGTAGATACTTATAGACTATAATCAAGTCACTCCTTAACTATCTCTTTGTTAAGCTAAATAGATTGTGCTCTTTGAGTCTATTACTATAAGGCATGTTTTCTAATCCTTTAATCATTCTCAAAGCTCTTCTCTGAACCCTCTCCAATTTATCAACACCCTTCTTGAAGTGTGGGCGCCAGAACTGGACACAGTATTCCAGCAGTGGTCACACCAGTGCCAAATACCCTCTCTACTCCTACTCAATTCCCCTGATTATGCCTCCCAGAATTACACTGTGTCTTTTGGCCACAGCATTGCACTGGGAGCTCATGTTCAGCTGATTATCCACCATGATCCCCAATTCTTTTTCAGACTCACTGTTTCCTAGAATAGAGTCTCCCATATTGTAAGTGTGGGCTACAGTCTAGCGTTGCTAAAATACAGGCACTTCCTAAGTAGTATCAGGCACTGCATATGTATATGAACACATTCCAAAAGATTAGCATCCTAATTAGCACAAGAAAGAAGGTTTGGCAGAAGTGATGAATAGGGATGTGTTGCCCAAGACATCTGGAGTAAGGTACAAGGGGAGGCAACAAATAGATGGCATGAACAACGTAAGGTGATTCGTACGTTGTTTTTCTTAGTCTATAAATGTTGGTGTAACTCACCATAACATTTTGTGTGGCCGAGGGGACAGCAAAAATTCCTGCTGCTGACTGAACTTCCCCTTGCAACTTGACACTCATGTGTTAGTGTACCTGTAATCACAGAGCCAGGGCACTAGTACTGAGCCTGGAAGGCAATAAACCTGGCTGAGTGCCTTTGCCACCAAACTATGCCTGTGGTCTTTAGGAGTAAGGCCCTACCAAATTCACGGCCATGAAAAACGCGTCACAGATCATGAAATTTGATCTTCCCCCTGTGAAATCTGGTCTTTTGTGTGCTTTTACCCTATACTATATAGATTTCACAGGGGAGACCAGCATTTCTCAAATTGGGGGTCCTGACCCAAAAGGGAGTTGCAGGGGGGTAACAAGGTTATTTGGGGGGGGGTCGCAGTATTGCCACCCTTACTTCTGCCCTGCCTTCAGATCTGTTAGCTGGGCACCCAGCTCTGAAGGCAGTGCCCCGCCAGCCACAGCGTAGAAGTAGAGGTGGCAATACCATACCATGCCACCTTACTTCAGGTGCCCAGCTCTGAAGGCAGCAGTGCAGAAGAGTGGCAGCTGCTGACTGAGGGCCCAGCTTTGCAGGCAGCAGCACAGAAGTAAGGGTGACAATACCATACCATGCCATCCTCACTTCTGCGCTGCTGCTGGTGGCCGCTCTCCAGCTGCCCAGCTCTGAAGGCAGCGCCGCCGCCATCAGCAGTGCAGAAATAAGGATAGAAGTACTGCAACCCCTGCCTACAATAACCTTGCGACCCCCCCAACTCCTTTATGGGTCAGGATCCCTACAATTATAATACCGTGAAATTTCAGATTTAAACAGTTAAAATCATGAAATTTACTATTAAGATCCTATGATCGTGAAATTGACCAAAATGGACCGTGAATTTGGTAGGGCACTATTTATGAGTAACATAGAGGTCTGCTGAATTAGCAGGCTGCACTATCTGCTAGTGCTGATAACACTGTAGCGCCAAGAACAGAAGCACTGAGCAACTGCTACAGCTTAGCAGCCTGAACAGTGTTACCACAGCAACAATGTTCCAGCCTTCAACACTTAAACAACACTGCAAACTTTACCAGTGATGATTTTGTTTACTTCCAGGTCATTGTAAAAATGTTAAATAGCACAGGACCCAAGAACCGATCTTCTTGGGACCCGAGTGGAAACACACACCCTTGATAACGATTACCCATTTACAATCACATTTTGAGGCCTATTAGTTAGCCAGTTTTTAATCCATTTAATGAGTTCCATGTTAAATGGAGTAAATATTTAGTTCTAGTTTTTTAATCAAAACATCATGTGATACAAAGTCAAACACCTTACAGAAGTTTAAGGTCAACACTATTACCTTTATCTACCAAACCTGTAACCTCATCAAAAAAAGATATCAAGTTAGTTTAACAGGATTTATTTTCCATAAGCCCACATTGATTTGCATTAACTATATTACGCTACTTTAATTCTTTATTAATTGAGTCTGATATCAGACACTGCATTATCTGGACCAACTGGCATCAATGTTAGACTGACAGGCCTATAAATATCCGGATCATCCTGTTTACCCTTTTTAAATATTGCCATTACATTAGCATTCTTCCAGTCTTCTGGGACTTCCCCAGTGCTCTAAGAAATATTGAAAATCAACATTAATGGTCCAGCAAGGTACGCAGCCAGCTCTTTTAAAACTGTGGGATGCAAATTATCTAGAACTACTGATGTAAAAATTTCTGACTTTAGTAGCTTCTGTTCAACACCTTCCCCAGATACTAGTGGAATGGACAAGTGTTAGCATCACCATATAAGATTATATCCCAGTTTTAACCCCAAACAGAACAGAAATATTTATTGACCACTATGCCTTTTTTAGATTATTATTGATAACTGTACCATTTCCATCTAGTAACAAAACCAATACCACTGTCAGGATTATTTTTGTTCTTAATATATTTTAAAAAACTCCTTTTTATTGTCCTTAACTCTGCAGGCCACAGATTTCTCCTTATGTCCCTTGGTTTTCCTCAATAATTTTCTACAATTCCTAACTTCTGAATTATATTCATTACTATCAACTTCCCTTTTCTTCCATTTGTTTTACACACACACACTTTTTACAGCTGCCTTCAATTCACCTCTACACCAGTAGATTGTTAACTAATCTGGCCTTCTTCCTCCATTGTGGGTTTTGGGGCATCTATTAAGGTTTTCTTAAATGATTCCCAACTATCATTCACATTTTTCTGATGAAAATCTTCCTCATGGCTGATTTGGCTCATAACTGTTTTCAGCTTTGTGAAATTGGCCCTATTATAAGCACCACACGTACATACTACTGGTCTGGACTTCACTCTGCTTGCACATTATAAATATGATCAAATCATGATCATTTGTACCTAAGCCAACATTAATTTTTCATTCTGCGATCAGCTCCTCCTTATCCCTTAGGACAAGGTTTAGTAAAGATTTCCACTTTGTTGGCTGCAACATTTTTCTATTTCTACTGGCACAGATAATTTTCTTTTGATGAAAATGATCAAGTGCTTTCCAGATCTAGCAAAATTTGTATTTTTTTTCCCCAGTTTCATCAGCTGTACTGATCTATAGTAAATTAGTACTGAAAAATTTTAGGTTTAACACGGGTTTGTTTGGTTGATTTTTTTTTTTTAAAGAAAAAATGGAATTAAAGCACCCCAACACCTACTTTTAAAAGGGTCTGCAATGGACAGGTGTAAGTGTTTACAAAATGACAGGAAAAAGTCTATTTAGATGAAAAGAGAAGAATTTACCTCACTTTGCAGTTGCTTTTCCAGAAGTTGTTTATGGGTTTCAAACTCATCCTGTTCCAGCTTTTTAGCATGTTCAACTCGCCTCAATTCTGCCTGGCAGGCTACATGTTCAGCTGATGGTTGAGTTAACTCTTTCATATAAAAGAACAATATCAGGAGATATTTTATAAGATACTTAAAAATGCACATTCACTATTTATAACCACCCCCTGGAAACTTAAAACTGAAATATTTTTTCCTGACTACAATAGGTCTCAAATAGTAAAACTTCATTTGTATACACTTTTTGGGGTATCTGTTTCTTCTAGAGACTGAACTTTGTGTCCCTCTCTCTGGGGCAATTATGAGCTGGGCAGAAAGTTTTCTACTCTGCAAGTTATTTAGCTGAATCAACTTGTTCCTGTCTTATCTAAACCTGAATGTATTGCCCATCTGTGCTCTTCAAGCACAACATGTTTTACAAATGCAGATGCATTACAAGACAATAGATTATTATTCTACAGAGATCAGGTCTGTGAAACAGTCATTTGCAGAAGCCTTTGTCCTCTACTAACCACACTAAATAATGCTGTGGTTGAAAAAAATGGGAGATGAAAGGAAAGAGAGGATATTATTAACAATTAGTATTTTTGTATTTTAGTAGCACCTGAATGCAGAGTTCCATTGTGCAAACAGTGAGAGACTTCCATAAAAGTGCTTACAATGTAACTTTGACAAGACAGAGGAATGATCATTGTCCCCATTTTAGAGATGGGGAAAGGAGACAAAGATATTACGTGACTTGACAGAGATCACGCAGAAAGTCAGTGGGAGATCTGGGAATTAAACCCAGATTTACTAATTCCTAGTCCAGTGCTGTAACCACAAGACCAACTTTTGGGAAGTGAAACATAAAAATCTACTATAGTTAAGGAGTTGTGGTCCTCTGAGGGGAAATAGACAAAGAAAGTAGAATTGACCTGCTTTTAATCATTGTTCCATGAAGTGTCCAGGAACACTAATAAAAAAACATCACCCAACACTTGTGATGCTAGGAACTTTGGAAAAAAACAAAGATAAATGAAAAGACAAATAGGGACAAGCAGGAGCAAAACCAAGTATTACAACAGTTTTTGAAAGCAGTGTGCTAATTTCATATATTCTTAAATTTAGTAGCCTTTTAACAATCATGAAATAAAGTGTTTATTTTAATGGAAAACTATTACTAAACCTTCTGTAAAATGAGGAAAGGAAAGTTATAAAATATGTTAACACTAACTGTCTCGGAAATGCAGGTTTTCATTGCGAGTCTCCTCCAGTTGTTGTCTAAGTAGTTTATTTTGCACTTGAAGCTCCAGTTTCTCTTCCTTTAACAAGGGATAGTCCGCAATCTCTTTCAATTTTTCTGTCAACAACTGATTCTGTTTGTTTACCAATAACACCTGTGCCTTTACTGAATCCAGCTCCAGCTAAAAAACACGTCACAAACTTCTTAAGGTATTTCTCAAGAAACTCACTTTGTACCGCATATTATTCCTGAAAAGGTATCACAAAACAGTTCAAATGTACTAATCAAACAGTGTAGTCTCTAAATTCAGGCTCACAATTACCTCAAGTTCTTTTGCATGTGATACAACTTGTTTGAGTTCTTCCTTCTTTGAATTAACAGCAATGGTCTCTTCACGCAACAGTATAGACTTCTCTGTAAGGATCATAAACAGTTTCTGCAGGTTAATATGTATCTCACACCAAAAACTACATAAAAAGAACATTAAGATTGCAAAGTCAAACACTCAAAAGTGAAGAAAAGCCAGAATTAAGGTTGCCAGAGCAACCTTAATTTGGCACGTTTGTGCATATGCATGATACAGTCTTTAATTACATGATTATATACTATTTTTTCCAAAGCACTCTAGCTTAGAAGTCTAAAGATGATCCTTTCTTTCTCCAACTTCAATTAAATGTACTATATTT
This sequence comes from Trachemys scripta elegans, assembly GCF_013100865.1. NCBI lineage: Eukaryota > Metazoa > Chordata > Testudines > Emydidae > Trachemys > Trachemys scripta. Next base: position 214,336,988 of record NC_048298.1, read on the forward strand.
GTTTAAAAATACTGCTTTGTTGCCTCTTATTACAAGCTAAAAGATAAACAATGGCTGTTGAGTATCTCTGAAAGAGATTAGTTACCTTTATTCTTTTTCTCATCTTCAGTAACCCTAGTGGTTCTGGCTATATATTCTTCCTTCAACTCGAGTTGATACCTAAGGTGAAAAAAAAATTACTAAACACCAAAGCAAAAGAATTCTGAATGTCCCCAGACTCAGCTGTAACTACCTATCAAACTGTCTATATGCTAATTACAGTGGAACTTCATCAAAGTCCTGACCTACGAATGCTGAGTGCCCTCAAGTCCCACTAAAATCATGGAAGCTGAGAGTGCTCAACACTTTTTAGGAGCAGGCCCTAATTAAATTGTAAGTATTTTGAGGCAGTTATCCTATCTTCCTGTATGTTTGTACAGTGCCCAGGTCACTGAGGCCCTAATCGTGATTGCAGTATTAGAGTATAAAAATAAACAAATCCTCACTTTTCTGATCGCTCACTTTATGATTTCCACACAACAAAGAGCAGTTTATCCCCAGAACTCAGCAAAGATTAATGGTACTGAATGCAGTCAATATTCACATTAAGTCTTCATTATTTTTCAAATATTTTACAACATATTATATATTATAATTGAAACTATACACTTGTCAAAAATGTGATTTTATAATCCAAACTGAATTACTCATAAGTCTCCCAACTTCTATATACAAAGTCAACGAATTTCTGTTACAGAAAATGGTTAATCTGAGTTCCATTAACTGTATGTGTCTATTTTTTCTTATGTTTGGATTTATAATTATTCTTTCCCTCTACGTTTTGTAATACCTAATAATAGCTTCCATACTTTAATTTTTGTATGCCACATTTTAATTGTCAGACAGGATCCTAGAGCTATTGATAGACAGCTAAATAAATTTTGTAGTAAGTAGATACAGACAAATATCTTCAGGACAGAGATGGAGTTTTCCTGTGTGTTTGTATAGTGCTTAAAACATTTTGGACACTACTGTAACACAAAATAACACTCTCCATTAAAATAGTCCCTGTTAAGATCTGAAAGAGCTCTACAAACATTAACAAATGAAGCCACTAACCCCTATTTGTGAGGTAGGTGCTCTGTTTAGCATTTAGTTACTTTAGTATTAAATAGCAATTTACTAGATAAGTAAAACAAGGCACAGGGAGATTACGTTTGCCTAAGGTTGGTTGCTCAGTGACATACATCTAACTGCCCTCTGTTCCTAATCTACTCTCTTTCAGGGGACACTTCATTCTCACTGAAATCCATTGCCTTACACCTTTCCTCTACAATTTGAATAAATCCATGTTAGAAGAGGCAGTGCTTGCACTGTTCATTATTAGGTAATAAGTCCTGGCTGAACTTGTGGATAACCAGGTGTTTAGCCGGTGAGCGGGTTTCCGCCCTCCGCCTGGAGGGCTGATTCATTTCATTCTGTGGGCATGAACAATCATGTGCTGGGAGCACTTTCTGCAACAAAACGATCAGCAGGCCTCAGATGACCACTGCTCACATCACAAAGAGAGAGTACAAAAGAATCTCAGGCTAGGTGACATCACTTTCCACTGTCAAAAGCCCAGGAAGGGCTGCAGCTGATGCCATATACATCTCACTGCTCACTTAGATGCCTGTCCTGGCTGCTGGCCACCAAACATGAAAACTGCAAGGAAAATACACAGACAAACAATATAGGCCTCTTCCTCCATTGTCCAAATAAATCAGACCGTGACCATAGCCCAGCAAAGAAGGGAGGAGCAGAGAACACTGCTTATCCTACCCAGTCTGTGCAGCCCATCAAACCCTGCAGCCTTTATCCAGGAGAATACTCGACCTCTTCCCAATTCTTCAGCCCCAATGACTAAAGGGAGATATGAAGTTTTAGGGTCAAGATGAATATATTTTAGAAGTGAAAGTCGAGATGTTATTTTTGGGGTACAAATTGATTTATTTTTGGGTACTGCTGAATTTGGAGGGGAAAATTTTGTGAAGAGATATGGATTTTAGGTTGAGGAAAAATGGATGATTTTGGAGCAAGGCAAGATGAATTTGTGGGAGAGAAAGATGGGTCTTGCTGGACAGAGAAGGATTTTTTTGAAGGGAAAATAAGCTGGTTTACAAAGAACTTTACTTTGGTTATTTTCAGGGAGGGAGCCAGCAGAGAGGGATGGCCTATGACATTACCAGTCTGCACCAAATAGCTGATATCCAAAAAATAATTCTGGGGTAAGAAAACCCCTTTACATTTCCTTTTTTAAAAGTGTCTCATCCTGCCCCTTCTGCAAGTAACCCATGAAACTCCCTTAATACTGGCTTCATACACCTTGCCTCCTTTCAGTTCTTCAAATTGCTCAGTATTTCAGCACTGCTCATAAGAGATCTCCAATGATACTTTTCATCTGCCTGTTCAGCAGCCCTACAGATTCATGTCACTTTTTCTTCACAGATAGGGAGACTGAAAGTGTGAATTTTTAAAATTCTATAGTCTTATGGACAGAACGTCATTACATATAGTGGGTTTTTTCTACCTGTTAGAAGGCATAATTGTTTTAACTCTTTTGGTTATGAAATCTATTCATCACACTTTATAAGATAAGTAAGTCACAAACTGATTAAAATAAAAATGCTAAGTGTTATATATTCAATTCTTGCTTTTTTACAGTACTCATTGGTAATTCCCATGGCATTTTTAACATTCTATTTTCATGTGAAATATGTATTCTTTATTAGAGACAAAAGAACAAATTACTTCAGTAGTTCATTCTTAAGCTTTTGGTCGTAAGTCTCCTCAATGTTCTTCACAGCTATCTCCCGACGGCGCAGTGCATCATCAACAGCTTTATTTTTTTCTTCTTGAAGTTTCTGAGCACTGATATAATGAGAAATATACTGACACTGAGCAATTATATTTATGACATGCCAGAGTTTTCAGGAAGTTTTTTTTAATCACACAACATTTATGAAAGTCAAAAGTGTGATGGGTTAGCTTGGGGCAATTTAAAATTCTGATCAGATCTATCATTATCATTCTCTAAGAAAAATGAAAAGTGACACATACTAAGCTGTACCTGTTAAAGACACAGACTGATCAACTGTATAAAACAACCAGATTTCCAACTGCTGAAAACTGAAAGTGTTACAGGAAGGATGTTGTTTAGTTCCTCAGTTTTAGAAAGGGTGCTCAGCTCACCACTCTATCAGCACCCTCTGCTGGCTAGACAAGAAAGTAACTTTTGCTAGTGGGGAAAAAGCTTTCTTTTTTCTTGCATACAAAAACACAAGATGCTAACAGATTAGAGAATATTGGAAAGCAGGCAAGAACTAGTTTGGGTTTTTTTAATTACAGAAGAAAAACACATTTTATTAAATGTGCACTCCCAGTACGTATCATGGCAAAACCAACATTACAAATGTAAATTTGTCACTACAGTTGCCTTGTTAGTGCTGGGATTACATACTGCTTTTTAAGTTAATGACTTCAAAGCAGAAGTCCAGTTCCTCAGTCTCTCTGAAGTAGTGCCAGGCTCTTTTGCTAAGAACAAAATAGGCCTCTTAGCACAGGACGCCCCTACTGCTAGATGCAGCTGCATGATATTACTCAAATGTAGCATAACATATTTAGAGATAAATAAAACAAATTTCAATTTCATAAAAATTGCAACATCTTGAGACATGCTTTCTACAAACAAAGCAACACCACAGGTAAATGCATGACTTAGAGCAGGGGTCTCAAACACGCGGCTCACGGAGTTATTTCCTGCGGCCGCCAAGCTCCCCTCACCCGCTGCCCCCACTACCCCCCCAGCGCGCCGCACCCCCACTGCTCTGCCTACCTCCAGGTGCTTTCCTGTTTGGCGTCGCTTAGCACTTTCGGGGCGGGGGGGGGAGAGCAGGGAGCCGTGCGCTCAGGGGAGGAGGCGGAGGAGAGACAGGACGGGGTGGGGATTTGGGAAAGGGGTTGGAATAGAGGCAGTGAGTGGGCAGAGTTGGGGTAAGGACTTTGGGGAAGGGGTTGGAATGCGGGCGGGGAAGAGGTGGGAAGAGATAGGGCCTCATGGATGAGGTGGAGTGGGGGCGGGGAGGGGTGGAGGGGGGCTTTTGTATCTTTATATGAAAAGGTGTTAGTGATGCGGCCCTCGGGCCAATGTACTAGTCCTCATGTGCCCCTAGTGGTGATTTGTGTTTGAGATCCCTGACCTACAGTGACTCACAGTTCAAAACCTTCAATTCTTTGCTTCAGTTCTGCCTCTCTGGTTCTTATCATTTCAATATCTTTCAGCAGACTTTGTCTTTGTGTATAAACCTCCTTTGCTTCAATCTACAACAGAAAATATTACTTCTATTCATTTTATTTTTACACAAAAAATTGAGATTTAAATTAAAATAATTTCCAGTGAATTCATACAGAATGGCAACAGCAGCAAGACATAACAAGACACCAATGGTATAAAAATTAGAAACATAAATGCTACAGACCTCACTCCAGGAACTGGTTTGATCCTGACAAATATTTGCATAGCTTGCTGCTAGTAACAACTGATTTGCACTAACCAGGGGCTAAGTCACCAGGGGCTGCTTCCTTTATTCTACTTTATTTAGGGTTAACACACTTGAAAGTTATTACTTGCTATCAAGTAACTTATCTTTTAGAATGCTGCACAGATTCAAAAGTCACAAAACAAAACAAAAAGATTTATTTATAACACGTACAGAGTTACCACACACAAATACAAACTTTAGAATATACCAAAACTGCAAGAGAAAAAGCAAGTATAGGTAAACGTAGTTTTGCCCCTATCTTAACTAGATTAACAAAAAAGAATTAAAGAGACAAGGTAGGTGAGGTAATATCTTTTATTAGACCAACTTCTGTTCTTGAAAAAGAGAAGCTTTCAAGCTTACACAAAGCATTTGTCCAATAAAAGATATTACCTCATTCACCTTGTCTCGCTCATATGCTGGGACCAACACTGCATACAAAAAAATTATATATATATATATATATGAAACTTTAAAAAACCCTGATAAATGTAGTTAACAGAGAAAATGCACTCTGTATTCTTGCTTTAAAACTAAACTTTCTTCAAAATACTGGTTCCATTAGCAGCTACCTCCAATTCTACATTCTAGACTATCCAAACCAAACAATTCCTTCTAAAAGAATCTTCCCTATGATCATAATGGCAATACAGGGTGTCACATCTACAGCCCTATTCTTACTAATAAAAAAACCTCTCTGTAGTTCTTAGCTTTAAAAAGAAACAAATTATGTGCCTCTGCAGAAAGGCTAAGAGCATGAAGACTGAATGATCTTTTTATCCCAAAGGTGGTCCCATCAAATTTGCAAATCAGGTGCATTATGCAAGTGTCGGAAGAGTTGGAACAGCCACTGTCTCCTGTTCCTGTGTTTTGGATAACTAGAGGAATTTCATTTCCGACCCTTTTCCTGAAATTACATTCTTCTACTAAAAAGATCTACGTGATCTTTTATCTGCAATACACAACCATTTAGCTCAGTGGAGCTGCTGGTCTTTTTGCTGGGACAACCAGCAAGTAAATGAAGTATGTACTTGGTCTCAAAGATCAAAAGCTGACAATAGCACCCACAATTATTTTGTTTAGTAAAGAACAGAGCAGATCCAAGACAGCAACACGGTGGCAGGCAAAGTTCTTTGTAATCAAGAGAAAAGTAATAAACATTGGGAAGAACAATCTGAACCACACATACACATTTTTGGATTCTAAATTAACAGCGGATTAAATTACCACTCTGGAAAAAGACCTAGAAGTCATGGACTCACACATCTGATCACTGCATGACAGTGGCCAAAAATACAAACAGCACCTTGGGTTATATTAAAAAGGATAACAAATACCGAATAGATTATAATGTAATTATATACATGAATGGTATGTCCACACCATGAATATTGTGTTCTAGTTTATTTATATTTTTTTCTATTTCAACTTCTAAAAAGAAAACTACAATAAGCAAAACAAAAAAATCACACAATCCATAATAAAAAGAAAAGAAAAACCTATAAAGTAGCCATCTAGGACTGCCATTAAAAAAATCCTGAATACTCTGAAAGGAGAATAGGGATTCATACATGTAACAATATCTATATTATATTGCAGTCTTCTTCTGCAGCACTGCTGCTGCTCCAATCTATTTACATATTTATACCATGCTCATCACCATTGTCACTGAGAACCTGAAATCACTAAACATGCCAATCTGTGTGGTGCTTTCCTGATGTGGGACTAAGAAAGAACTATTGAACTCTTTTTCACTTATGACGCAGTAGGATCTGAATGTAGTTCCTTCAAAGATCAAAGGGCAATTTCATTAACTAACTGAACCACTTAGCACTGGATCCAATTATTATTTTTAAACATTACCTCCTGTTGTTTTTGAAGTCTTTCAATAGCATTCTTTTCACGAGCAATCAGAGCCTCAGACTTGGCTTGGTTTGTCCTTTCAAACTCTCGACGCAAATCAGAAACTTCTTTCTGGCATTGTGCTTTCTCTTCTATTCTGATCTTTGCTATTTCAACCTCTTTGAAATGTTGTAACTGTTACATGTAAGAGAAGAACCAAGTAAATATTCCTCACTTGATCACAAAAAAAGAAACAAAATCCACTCTTCCAGGTTAAATTTGATGTTCAGACATATGCATTTACTTGCAAATCGCTTGTTTACACTGTTGATCACTGTAGCATACTGAATTCCCTTTGAGAAACTATCCAGAAATGTCTAATTAAATGTGTTAATCTTTGTAGTCTATGTATGTAAACTTCTCTGTGATAAAAGTACCTTTGAAGATATATGATTGACATGTCTTACATATTTACACCTTCCATCTAGGATCTCAAAGCAGATTACAAAATAGATAATAGCATCCTTAGGCATAAGTAAGCTAGATATAGAGCATTACACTAAAGGGGTTACCACTGCTCTCTGTGCTTAAGTTGTGTCATTTTTTTACTCACTCCTGTACATGCAGAAGGAAACAGTTGGGAACAGAGCAAGAGATGAGGTAAGGCAGCTAATTAAATATCCCACTCTCCAACCTGACGTTCCATGACTGGCAAATAAAGAACACCACATTCCCTAATTCTTCTTCTGACTGGGTCTCCATTCTCGCCCCATTCCCAAAGAACCATGTTTGCCTGGTGGTGGGGTCAAAGGCAGAAGCAGGCCTGCCTTGAACTGCTAATGCCCACTGGAAGTCAGTCTTTTGGACATGGAGCAGATGTGGGCCAGAGAAAGAGGAGTCATTCTCAGCCAGAGAATTCTGAGCACTATTGGAAAACTGTGTGAATACAAACTTAGGGGTCTGTTTGAGTATGTATGAGAAAGAGGGACCATTTCTGCCTAGGGAAGAGAAAGTGTGAGAGTGTACATATACGAGTGGGAGGGAAAGAAAATAAATGGGATTGTAAGGATGCATAAGAGAAAGAGAGAGAGAAAATGGATGAGAGAGTGCAAGTGTGAGAGAATGAATGGGAGTACTAAATGAAAGAGAATAGGGAAAATGTGAAAACAGAGGGAAGACAGAAGTTAGATAGGAAGAAAGCATAGCCTGAGACCTCTGACCAGGGAATTAGGGCCTATGCACAAACTTGTACTGAGTTAGTTAAACCACGTGCAACCCCAAGTGTGGAGACACTTCAAATTGTTTATAAATGGCTTATACTGGTTTAATTTACACTTTAAGGAATCAATTTAAACTAAATTGCTATAAGCCATTTCTAAACTGATTTATGATTGTCCACACAAAGGGTTGCACCAATTTAACTAAACCAATGCAAACGTTTCTACACAAAAACTTGCCCAAGCCTTTAATGACAGTAAAATCATGTCTATATTGGGGAATTATACACAAAAAATCCCCACTAGTGCTACCACTAACTCAGCTGATGTAAACAAGGAAGTTCTGATCTATTTACCTCCCTAAAGAAAGATGATACAAGAAGTTTGCTTATATTGTATCCCTGTGTCTAACAGCAGCTCTCAAGGGATCTGTTGCAGACATGTTGTCCAAAGGGATTTTTTGTTAAACTTGAGGTAATTATATTACCTCATTATTAATTATCTAATTATATAAAATTAGGTGTTTTTGGGTTATAACATAAAAAACAAAAATGAATTATTATTTATTCCGACTGCCTTTTTATTTCACCATGACATTAAGATATGGCTGAACTTTGAAAGTTGATACTTTGCATATAGTGTTTAGCAAAAGAAGTGACTTTATAAAGGAAAGGGGGAAGTTTAAATTCTGATTAAAATCTGAGCCTGTTCAGCGGGCACATAGTTTTAGCACAACCTAATGAAGTCCCAGTCCTTTTGTAATATTTCACAGAGGACCCTATCTTAACACAACATCAGGGTTGCAACATTAACTTGACCATGCTCCACACATGTAATATTTTCCATTTCTGTTTTTCTTATTAAATGTGTACCATAATACCTACAGTATGGTAATTGTTTCCAAATCAATATTGTGGTAAGAAGCTTAAAACTTTTCCTAATACTTGAATTATTTATTTTATGTGACTTTTTTGCATTGAATTTTCTTGTTTTTAAGAAAAAGGGGACAGTGTTTAATAAAGATTGCATTTAGGTCCCAATTATGCTTTGAAGCTTGAACTTCAGTGAGGCTCATAGGAACAGAGAATGGTGAATTGCCTATTATTGCTGTTATTGTTTAGATTATATCAATTCAGTTTATTTTTAATATAATCTTAAAATTTGCAAAATATTGTAGACTGCAGACAAAAACTGCAAGAGATCCTAAAATCATGGGATCCACAATATTTTTCACATTTTATGATTTTTCTATTCTCCAAGAAAAGGCAGTGCTGTTTTGGAGGCTTTTGCTATGTATTTTGGTGAGATATTTTCTGAGTCTCTCATGCAATTTATTTCATTTGCAGCCCCCATATCTAAAATGCTGAGACGAGAGAATGTTAGGATACAATTAAAAGCAACTAAACAACAAAAGCCCTAAAATTAAGACTGCCCCCACAAAAATGTATTCATAGAAAAATTTCTAATGAAGTTTCTTTGTAATCATTCACAAACAAAACTGGACTTAGAATGAAAATACATGTTTAAAAAAGATAAGAAATGCTGACATTAAAGAATCATCATGTTTCCCATAACTCATACTTCCCTTTCTAATAGATTACGGGTAGCACAGAAAAACATGTTGACTTATAACACTGAAATATAAAAAGAAGACTCATTAATAGTAAGAATAAGAGCTTTGATAATTATAAATCTTTCAAAATGTAGCTATGTATAGTGAATGAGTGCAGATGAGGTAACACTTAGGCCAAGGCTTTGGTGGCATGAGTGTGGTTTTGCCAATTCTTCTTTTACACAAAATTGCTAATCTCTTTAACATGTTACTGCTAACAAAGGTAACACGTGGTGTTGGAAGTAGTAAGTAAACGAGACACAAACATGTAATGATAAATTTAAAAAAAAAACTTTTCCTAGGAAGACTCAGGGCAGGGTGACACAAAAACAAACTGCAAAACCAGCAACTGCAAAACCAGCAGGGAAAAATGCAGAAGTTGGGTAACTGAATCTTGTGCATGCGTAATGTATGGGTTACTTAAAATCCAAAAGGTTGATGTGCTAAAAGCTGACTGGATAAAGATTAAGTAATCTGCAATGTAGAAATGTATAAAAGACCTACGGGCCCATGTTCACTAACTGGAGAAACACCAGACCAGAAACTGAAGAATGGGACTGAAGAACCAGAAAAACGGGTCAGAGAGGCGACGACTATCATAGAAGATGGCCCAGAATGTGGTCCCTTTGGCCCATTTACCAATTCTGTGTTCTCTGTTATTTGTCTGACACAAATGTAGGTCTGGATCTATATATGACAACGATTCTGTCTGAAATTGTATAAATAAAGGGAAAAATTGACTAAGCCTAAATTGGGCGGATTTACGACTCAGTTTCCCAACTTTTACCTCCTACAGAGAACATGTAGTTTTTGCACATATAATAGATTGGCATGACTCATTTCTGATTCAAAATTATTAGCAGCATTACAAATTTGCAAAATAAAATGAACACTTCCCCATCCCTCATTTCCATGACAATTTATTTCTGGGTTATACCTTTTCAGACATTTCTGCTTGAAGCTGGTCCTCTATTTCTTTTCGATATTCAATGAGTTTCACTTCTAAAGACTCAAATTTCTGATGTTGGGGATAAATGTCTGCAAACTGTTCATCAATCAGCTGAAGTTTTTCAACTATATAAAGAATAATGCAATGTACCATCACACAGAAATATTACATTTAGTAACGCTGTTGCTCCTACCCAAGATTTTAGGGGTCCTTGTAGGTTTTAACTATCCATGCCTAGCTTCTACTGAGAAGCTACCAAGGAAGCAGTGAAAAGAAATGGTCACTTAAGACCTGAAAAGTGTGGACATACAACAACATGATTGGAAACAAGCCACCTAGGTACTTTACAATATGGCACGTGGTCCAACTACACCTCTACCCGGATATAACACGACCCGATATAACGCAGTAAATCAGAGCTCCAGTGGGGGTGGGACTGCGCGCTCCAGCGGATCAAAGCAAATTCAATATAACGTGGTTTCACCTATAACGCGGTAAGATTTTTTGGCTCCCGAGGACAGAGTTATATCGGGGTAGAGGTGTAATTGTTTATGTGCAAAAAGTTGGAGGTGGTCTTTAAATAAAGCAATCAGGATAACTGGTTAGGATTGTAGCCAACCTCTCTCATTGTTCTCCCAAGTAAAGTGAGTGCCTGAGGAGAATTGGGCAAGAGGAGATAAAGGAGCCTGAAACCAGATGGCACCTTCCTGCCCCACAACTGCTGCATATTACCCCCGGAGATGGAATCTCATCAGCTACTAATACAGACATGAAGCTCTGATTTCAAAGAACAGGTGCCTGTAAATTATATTGTATAACTAACTTCAGTAACAACACATTCCAATGAATAAATCTACTAGACGGTTTTTAGTAATGCAATTACCAGTATGTTCAATTTCTGTCTTATGCTTTGATTTTTGGCACTGGAAACAATTAATAAGTTATATTATAATTAGAGCTGGGCAAAAACAATTTGCTTATCCAACAAAAATTTTCAAGATCTCAAAAAATGTTCTTGTTCTGCATCAGGGCAAAACTTTAGAGATCTTTAGATTTTTTTTCCATGAAGAAACAAGAGAAAGATATACATACATCAGAATAGCAAATGGCCCAGTGGTTAGGGCACTCACATGGGTTGTAGGAGATGTAGGGACTGAATGAATTTTGTTATGTGCACCAATATGGAGGTGGTGTGTGGCAGGGCTGTGGATGAGGGGTTCGGGGTGCAGGAGGGGGCTCAGAGCTGGGGCAGAGGGTTGGAATGCGGGAGGGTGAGGGCTCTGAGATGGGGCCGAGGATGAGGGGTTTGGGGTGCAAGAGTGAGTGCCCTTATTACTGAGCTATTGACTATTCTGAGGTGCAGGAGTTGGGTCTCTCATTTTCACCAGATGTTTCATCCTGGATCTCAGGAAAGTTTCCTTAAAAAAATGATACGTTCCTGCAAAGAGTTTCATTTTCAATTAACTGGTATTTTCCACCTGCCTCCCCCCCCCAAAAAAAACAACAAAAAACACACACACACACACACACAAAATTTAAAACTCCTAAATAACTCTAATAATAAATGTCCTTAAACTAAAAATTATTTAGGCATCTGCTCTTTGAGGTGTATAATACTAAAAATAATACATCTAGGATGGAAGTATGGATTTGTTTTCGTATCAGCTGAATACATAAGAAACTATTTGAACTGAAGACCCAAATCACAGCAAACCTTTTGTCTTACACTTTCCCTGCCTTATTTTAGAATACCAGAGAGGGATGCAATCAGGCATGGGCAAGTGCTGAAAGGATACAGTACTGAGCTAGCTGAGGAAAAAGCTCCATTTACCAAGAGATTCTCTGTAAGGAGGTATTGAGATTGTCTGAGTTTCTGTGTTGCGACTTTCCTTACATAGGTGATGCTCTGTCAGCTCCATTAACATCTGTATAAGAAAACCTTAGAGATACAGTATGTTAGTTACTTTTCTCTTCCACAACAAACTGAAATTTGAAGGCAGAGATAACTCAAAAAAAAACCCTAAACAGTGAGAGGATGAAATTATTGCCAAAGAACACAAGAAATCATTCAATAAAATCAATGTAAAAATTCTAACAAGTATATTAATAGCAAGCATGCTCGATCTCCCATAATCAGCATACCTAGACCATTTCTGCTACTTTTACCACCAAACTCATTGAGGGAGCAGATTACAGTCATCACCAATACCTGAAATCAACAAGAGCTGCAGGTGTTTGGTGTTTCTGAAAATCAAGCCACTTTTTTTTTAGGTGTCTAAATACAGATTTAGAACCCTAACGTTGGGACCAGATGTGAAAATTGTGCCCTATATAAGCCACAGACAAATAAAATGAAAGTTTATCTTGGTGCAAGCCTAAGTTCCCTCCAAGCTGTGTGGCTACGCAGCAAGCGATCAAGGGCCACGCAGGTGGGGAGAGGCGCCCCTCCCCCAGCCCAGCCTCGCCAGAGCTCCTGCAGCCAGGGAGAGGCTCCTCTCCCTGGGCCTGGTCCAGCCCCGCTGGAGCTGCCGCAGCAGGGGAGAGGCAACCCTCTCCCTAGCCTAGTCCCACTGGAGCTGCCCAGCCTAGCCTAGCCCCGCTGGAGCTGCCATGACTATGGCGAGGCGCCTCTCCCCCAGCCGGAGCTGCTGCAGCTGGGGAGAGTTACCTCTCACCCAGCCCCGAGCTCCTGTGGCAAGAGAGGACGGGGGAGTCTTCTTTCCCCAACACAGCCCTGGGGCAGCCTGCACCCCAAACCCCTCATCCTCGGCCCCATCTCAGAGCCCTCACCCTCCCGCACTCCAACCCTCTGCCCCAGCTCTGAGCCCCCTCCTGCACCCCGAACCCCTCATCCCCAGCCCCGCCACACACCACCTCCATATTGGTGCACATAACAAAATTAATTGAGCACATGGACGTAAAAAATTAGAGGGAACATTAGTGCTGGCCCGTACACAGTATATGAATGCAATTGAATAGAAAATAATGCAGAACATCTAAATTCCCCAGAGGGTCTTTGGAAGTTTTACATTCATCAGGATTTAAGGTTTTAATTTTTTTATTTATAATACTGGAATTTTTAATTTTTTTGCTTGGAGTTGAGGTTTAACATTTCATACATGCCACAAATTGGGAAAACCCCAATAGAAGCATAAGAGTCACTAAACTAAATAATCATAAATACTTTTTAAGAATCAAACATTTAATCAAATGTATTCAGTATCTAGGTACAATAAAACAAAGTGAGCTTCTATTGCTCATATGATATTATAAACTAAGCTATCAAGGAAAAGGGGAAATTTTAGGGGAAGTGGATGATTCATTATATGCCTAATATGTAAATATAATGTCATACCTTTTTTGTTCTCTTTTTGAGCTCCTGAAGTCTGTATGGAGAAAAAGATAAGATTATTATTCTGTGTATTCAATCATAAATTATAATTGAAGTAAGAGTTACCGAATCAAAATCATTACCAATGACTTGTAAAGACTGGATTTTGGATGGATCCTAATTAGCTGCAGAAGATCTTGCATAGTAAACACCTTTTTAAAAAAGAAAGGCAAAAAAAAATAATCAAAATTTTAAGACCATTACAAGTAATTAACCTGTTTTTCTGCTGCTGTTTTTACCTGCTGTGGTAAAGAGATCCACCTTGGATGTGCTACACTCGAGACAGATTTGATCCACCACTTTATCACACAAAGACCAGTTGTGGAACAGGGCTAAGGCTGTCTGGCTCCTATATGTGAGCTAACTGGCAGTCAGGGATATCTCTTGAGAGAATGCCCTTCCACAGCTCAAGAACATTCCAATGAAGGAAGAAAGACTCTGTTTCATCAGTCTTGTCAATGTAAAAGACTATATCCCAATTATCTGTTTGAATCAAGGCTACCTTTTAGAATACAAAGTTGCAGAACACTCACCATCTATACAACACTTGTAGTGTCACTGACACTACAGACCAAGTATTCTGAGTGTGGAACCCCTTTATCTGGGCACTTAACAGTTATAATTTGGACTAGAAGTTTCAAACGAATATGGAACTCGCAAGCCTTGAAACTACTAGGTGAACCCTTGGCTCTTCCTTTGCACAGAGGATTTTTAAAATTATATTGGAAGGATCAGTTAACAATTGCAAAGTCCTATATGAATATCATCTTTCACATCCCTTGCATAGTAAATTATAGAGCTCACCTTCTCCTTTTCTAATCCACTTTCTGGATAGAAAACAGAAAGTGAATATTCATAGCCACAACTGCGCAGGTGATCTGCCACGAGGCTGTTGGAAGCTCCAATTAACAATGAACTGCCTTCACTGGACACTGGTTGTGGCTGAAGTTCTCCACTTAAAATTGGATGCATCAGTTCATGGATTAGCTGGTTTCGGAGCTGCGTCTGGTGAAAACAGAAATTCAACAACAGAAAGAGAAAACTCTGGAATTTTTTGCTTTCCTGAAGCCATACAGATTCAACGTATTAAATTTAAAAGTCTGATGTAAAGAAACAAAAAGAAAAAAATTCTAATTTAAGGTTGGCTCTTATAGAATTTAGCAAATTGCTCAGGACACCAGGTCTATCATCCTCAACTATTTCTAAAGGTGCCTAGGGGTCTTTAACTTCCACTCCAATAATTATTAGAGATTGGGCTAAAATGACCTATTTATCCTCATCCAAAAGACATACACTTGTATCATCCTCAAAGCTCTGCAAGGATGCAATTTAAATTTCAAAATTGATGTTAATTGCTTTTCCCATTCTCCCCCTTCTCTTCCTGCTACTGCCTCGGGGTACGTCTACACTACAAGCGTTATAGTGGTACAACTGCTGTACTGCAACTATGCTAATGACTACAGCAACAGATGTGGTTTTTCCATCACTGTAGTAAGAGGCAGTAGCTAGGTTGATGGAAGAATTCTTCCAGCGACCTAGCTGCGTCTACAGTGGGGGTTAGGTTGACCTAATTAGAGCGCACAGGGCATGAAATTTTTCCCAGCCCTGAGAGAGTTAGCGAGATCAACCTACGTTTCAGGTGTAAACCAGGCCTAACTGCAGCATATTCAATTACAGCTTATTTGAAAAATTCACTAGTCCTCTAAATGACAGGCCAAGAAGTTGCTGCAGAGAAGAGGGAAAAGGGAGCAGAGTGGTCTAGGCACTACTAGTCCTTTTGCAGATGGAGCGGGGGCGGGGGGACTAGGGAGCCACGCAACTGGACTATCTAGTTCTTTCTCACAGAGACAGGTAAATGGAGTAAAGATTATATGAATGCAGAAATGTTTGAGACTAGGAAAGATGGATGGTACAAGGTACAAAAGAGAAGTAGATGACAGAGAAAAATTGTGGAAAAAAGGAAAAACAGAAAATATAGGGAAAGTGAAAACACAAGGGAAAGAAAGAGACAAGGAAACAACATACACAAAATGTCGAGAAAAATACACTTGAGTCCTGATGGGACTCAAAAGATCTGGGTTCAACTCGCAGCTCTGCTTCCTCTGTGACCACTGGGCAAAGCACTTAAACTCATCATGCTTCAGTTGTCCCTCCATTACATGGGAATAATATTTCCTTTTCCCCCATCCCTTATCTGGTTATCTATTTAAAGTGTGTGCCCTCTGGGGCAGGTACTGTTTACTGTGTGTATGTACAGTGCTTAGCACAACGGAACCCTGATGTCCTCTGGGGCCACTAGGCACTATAATTATTATTGTGACTTATTACAGGGGAGAAAAAGTAGCTGGAGTGTTTGGAGCCCCTGCTACATCAGAAGCATTGCCCCCAACAGTCAGGCTTTACGAGGAACAGATCCAATTTAGACACCATTTTGGCCATCCTCTTGTTGTTGGAGATACACTGCAAGTTCAAGAAGCCTCTGCACGTGGCATATGTCAATCTTAAGGCTGCATTAGATTCTGCTGACCGAGTCCAATTATGGAAGGCCTTGAAGGACATCGATGTCCCAACCACTCTGCAGAACTTGATTAGCGAGCTGCATAACGGAACCACTGCCCGTATACGTCTTGGGAATCTGATGTTGGCACCTTTTAAATCAGTATCTGGTGTCAGGTAGGTCTGTGACTGGGCCCCTGCACTCTTCTGTCAGGCAATGGATTTCATAAAGCAGCATTCTGTCAGATCCATAGGAATTAAGACTGGCAATCTCTCACGCTCAGATCTTGATTTATGTGGATGATGTTCTAGTACAGAGCCCCGACAGGTTTCACGAGGCACTCTGTCCAGCAAATGGAGGAGCTGGCTAAGAATGGCCTCCATGTTTCACGGTCAAAGACAAAGTTGCAAAATCTAGGATTAAGTCCATCAGTGACGCCAAACTCTTTGAAAAATGAAACTGTCAAATCAGTCTCCAGTTTTTGCTATTTGGGTTTTATATTCACCAGTTCCTCCAACTCTCACACAGAGGTTCTCCACTGGATTGGCATGCAGCTTTTGCCATGGGTCGTTTACAATATATTGGAATCAATATAATCTCAGCACGACAACTAAGTTCAGGATCTATCCTCTCTGAGCCGCAGTACGGTTGTGAAACATGGACACTATGCCACCCAAACTGGGCAAAGCTTGAGGATTTCCACACAAAATTCCGTCATATATTGGGTATAACGTGGAATGACTTAATTTGTAATGCAGATGTTTACGGTCACTCCTGTCTACACACTACTGGGGCCATTGTCCGCAGACAGCGTCTTACATTTTATGGACAGGTTGCGAGAATGCCACAAGACGTTCTGGCAAATGCCACTCTCCTGGTGGCTTGTAACAGCTGGGATAAACTTCCACCAACCGAGGGGTGGAGCAGGTCGAGACAAAGACCCCATATTATATGGGTGCATCATGTCTGTTCCAATTTTGGACTCTCGGCCCATCAAGCCCTTGTGGCTGCACAGAAATGGACCAAATGGCGAACGATTGTTATGGCCGACCGTTCAACTATGCGTTCAAGAAGCAGAAGAAGAGAAAAAGTATCATGAAATCAGGAAGAAAGATTATAAAAGGGAGAAATAAGTTAAATTTTAAAAATTAAATATTTTATAATTAAATACTCTATATTATAAAGAGAAGACAACTATTTTATCCTTAAATGAGCAGCAGGAAGATGGCATAAGAATGGCCATATTGAATTAGACCAAAGGTCCATCGAGCCCAGTATCCTGTCTTCTGATAGTGTCCAATGCCAGGTGCGCCAGAGGGAATGAACAGAACAGGTAATCATCAAGTGATCCATCCCCTGTCACCCATTCCCGGCTTCTAGCAAACAGAATCTAGGGACACCATCCCTGCCCATCCTGGCTAATACCATGACAGCACAAGTATTTTCATTTTGGCTGGTGGATTTAATTGAAAGATAAATAAGTGACAGGTAAATGTTTCTAGACAAGAAATAAACTATTTACACTCCTAACGAAGGCTACGGTCCCACAAGCCAATCCATGCAGGTGGGCATTTGCACCTGTGTGAAACCCTCTTGCATCTGGCAGGGCTTCATGCAGACAAAGTTACACATGGATCAGCTTGCAGAATTAGGGCCAAAATATGCATTTTCCTTGAGAGAAAAGATCATGTAACAAAAAAAGGTTTGTCTACCATGGATTTCTCTGTTGTGAAACACAGCCTACTGTTTTCAATGCCAGATAGCCATATAGAAACATACGTGAGGCAAGTGCTATGTAACACTTGCTTAAAACAAAACACACACCTTAAGTGTGTCCAAAACACCTCTGTTCTTAAATGTCTGATACAGTCTTTTTCGGAGTTCGTCTTGGGACAACGCTTGAAATTCAGAAGAAGCCATCCTGAGCTAAAATGTTACAAAACACCATTACTCTTCTCCCCAGCAGATACCCCAGAAGCCCCCCCCAGCACAGCTCTATTGAACAGGTGGGGCCCAACAGGCCCTGTCACACTGCACCATTTACACCTCCCCGGTACCCAAAGGAGGATGCGGCTCCTCACAGAAATACCAGCTGGGGGAGGAGGTCGCAGCCGCGGGCCTGCGCAATCGCCGCGGCTTCACCGCGTGTCCCGTGAGACAGGCAGTTTCGCTAAAGCCCCAGCTCCCGGAGTCAGGGGAACGCTGAGCGCCGGCGACCCCGGGCAGGGGGCGGAGCCCGACCCGGACTGAGCCTAGGAACCGCTAACGGCTACGCGGGGCCCGGCTCCTAGTGGGGGCGATGTCCGGAGGAGCGGGCTCATGCTGACACCGCGGAAATGCGGCCGCCAAGAGCCCCCTCCGGGCAGGGCCGCCGCCGGTGATTTCGGGGCCCCGCACCCGATACTTCAACTAAGGAGCCTCGGCCCCGCCAGGGGGCGCCCCAGTGGGGGAGGGGCTGGCGGCCGGGAGTGCGCGCGACTGCGCAAGTCACCTCGCTGAGCCGCGGCGCCGGCAACGGCACCTGCCTCCAAACTGGGCTAATCGCCGCTTTGCGGCTCAGCCCGGCCCGGCCGTTACCAACCGCCGCCCCCTTGACGGAACCCTCGCGAGAACCGACTGTGATCGATCGCTCTCGCGATACCTGAGAGCGGCTGGGCCCTTCAGAGTGCGGTGATCAGTGGTGACGCCATCAGCTCGCGCCGGATGTTCGGGGACTCCGCGGGGACAGCTTGGTGCAGCGGCGTCTGGACAAGCGGGTGAGCGGCCGGGGGGGGGGTCCCTGCTCCCTCGAGCGTCTGGGCGGACTGAGGCCTGCTCTGTGCCCCTCCCCCTGCCAGGAGCTGCGGTGGAAGTGTCACAATCCTGGGGCGGGGGTCGAATCTGCCCCCCCCCCCTATCCCGCGCGCGATACCGGTGACCAGCGCCACGATCCCTGCCCCCCATTTCCCCGCGGCAGGGGGCAGCGGCTGGCTGCTGCCCCGAGCCTCCCTCGCCCGTGTCTGTCGCCGGCCGCGAATTAACCCCCGCGAGACAGGGGAGGGGCCGCGAAAGTGGAGGGTTAGAGCGATCAGCCGGTCCCGTCCGGCCCCGCTCCGCCCCACCTGCCTGCTTGCGAAGCCCCCTCTCTGCCTCCGTTCCCCGGGTGGGTGTCAGGTGCTCGGTAATCCTCCCCCCAGGCCCGGGAGTGTGAGTCTTTCCTGCAGCTTTCGCGGAGAGCAGAGCCTTCAAAGGAACAGGCACACGTGGCTGGCTGGAAATTGGCATGGGCGGGGAAGGTAGAGCACGAAGCAACTTCCACCTCTGAAACTGGAAAAGATTTCAAGCACACAGTGTCCCTTTTGCTTTGCGCTATTGCAGGGGTGGCCAACCTATGGCTCCGGAGCCACATGCGGCTCTTCAGAAGTTAATATGCAACTCCTTGTATGGGCACCGGTGCCGGGGCTGGAGCTACAGGCACCAACTTTCCAATTGGCCGGGGGGGCTCACTGCTCAACTCCTGGCTCGGGCACAGACCCTGCCCCCAATTCCTACCCACCTTCTCCCCTCAGCCTGCCAGGCCCTCACTCCTTCCCAGAGACTCCTGCATGCCAGAAAACCGCTTATCAGGAAGGATGGGGAGGTGCTGATCTGCAGGGCTGCCGGTGGGTGGGAGGCACTGGGAGCAGGGTGAGAGAGCCTGTGGGGGGCTGTGACGTATTACTGTGGCTCATTGATAAATTCTGGCTCCTGCTCAGGTTGGATACCCCTGCACTACTGTCTTGTTTATTACCATACTAGAATTTCACACTTTTGGACAAAAGATAGATTAGGCCTCAATCTTGTAACAACTCACTGAGTGCTTAACTTAATATACTGTTATTGGATAGAAGTTAGTGGAACTATTACACTAAAACGAAGCAAATCATTAGTCACTGCAGGAGCAAGTCCATATTTACTTTCACTTTTGGTTGTCGTTACTAGCCACCTACACCTTCAGGGTGTGGTATGCTAGCAAAATTTTCTAAGAATTAGATTGCAATGGAATGTTTAAATATATACAAATGTCTTAAGTTTGTAAAACTCTTACAAAATCTTGTTTACCTAAACTATTTGACATGGTTTCTTCTTAATATACAATATAATTTTGTATTAGCTGACTCTTTTTTAGGACTCTTCTGAATGCATTTACATTTCATGTGTCTGGAAGCATTTGTAAAGCATGTCTTTTCTTTCTTGGAAAGGACATTATTTTGAAGACAATGTCTGGAAGTTTCTACTTTGTAATAGTTGGTCATCATGATAATCCAGTATTTGAAATGGAATTTCTACCTTCTGGAAAAGTGGAGTCCAAGGTTTGTGGATTTTGATAATACTTTGTATATCTATAGCTGTTTCTATTTGTTGAACATTCATTACAAACATGAATTACTATAGTCTCACCACAACCCTTTGAGGTAACTAGTATTGTTACTGCTTGTACAGAAAACTTTTGGCAGAGCAGGAGATAGAAACCATAGCTCCTGACTCTTTCTATGCATTAAACACCAGACCATTCTGTCTCTCCAGAATGCATACATTTCTGTTTTGAATCGAGTATGTACTACTAATAGTTGCTGCTTGATGTATGTTACATGCTATCCTTGATTTATTTCACCACCTCCATAGTGCAGCTATGTGATGTCACTCACTGTTCTAGAGGATAGTGCAGAGGATTAAGTTTAGAGTTGTACTCTAATATTTTTTTTGACTTTTAAATATTAATATTACAGCACAAAGTTAATACCACTGGCTTTAGTTTCTATTTAAATGATAATCCTTTGTTATTTTTTTTAAACTGGGTAAGGTCTGACTAAGGTTTCCAAAGTATTTCCTGATCGAGTAGCTTTATAAATAAATACAGGTTAGAAAATGTATAATATAATGGCTCCAATGAGGATAGAACACACATACCATGATGATGGGTGCATAAAGGAAAAAAAAAAAGCATAGAGTACAGAGCTGAAATGAAAAGGGGGTTTTAATAATGAGTTTAATTTGCATTATTGATTAGTATCTTCAATATATCCTTAAACAGAGCTTTTTAGATGTATAGTCATGCTGAAATGCATCTAACAATTGCGTAAACTTCATTTTTTGCACTCTAAAATTAAAATGGTTTGAAGCAGGCAAGCATAATCTCGGGTCACATTTTAATAATAAATTATAAACTTCTTGAGAATATAATTGCACTAAATTAGAGAGAGCCAATGATATTGGTACCTCTTGGCAAATAGCCTCTGCTTCTGGATAACAACACTTTGCATAGACCAACAAATTCTGCACAGACTTGCAGCCTGTAAAATCTCATTGAGCTAAATGGTTTGCATGGAATGTATTGTAAATCAGCACGGAATTTGGCTTTGTAAAGTCCTTGATTTTTGTCTGTTACTCAGTAATGACAAGTAAGTATAGTTGTAGATAGGTGGACTGCTGTTAAGTGCAGACCTGCAGATAAGACATTAAGCCAAGGACCCTACTGCCTGTCTCTAGTGGTTGCTAAAGGTTCCACGGCACACTTTCAAAAAACAAGAGATAAGCCCCATATATTGGCCATAGTCTGTGTTATAAAGTAGGGCACTTTCTCCCTTCTGTTTTTTTTTCCCTTTCCTCTTCCCACTGGCTGGGAAGGAAGGAAGGATGATACTCTTTGCTTCCAATGAATCTATTTTCCTTCCAAATTTTACTCTTCCTATAATACGTGAGCAGATCAGAAAATGGAGAAAACCACAAGGAATGGAGCAGACCTGTGGGTGCGAGAGCAGCATGTGAGCAGTATTCCCTCACTCTAGGGTATGCTGGAAGGACAGCCACAGTTTCTAAACTGTTGGACATGTAGGGAATGGTCTTGGCCAGCTCTTCTTTTCAGTAAACCATTTTTTAATATTCTAGGATGAGAGAACTGCTAAGCACATAATTGCATTTACTTACATAGTCACTGCACTGTTGGGGATGAATTCAGCTGTGGCATTAAGTGAATGCCATTCCTATTTATCATAGAGGGAGTTGCACTTATTTACACCTGTGATATCTAATCCTAGGATCTATTGCACAATACTTTCAGTAAAATGGACTGTATTAAAAACAAAACCCTAGTTCTTCTCTGTTTTCTGATGCCCTGTTGTCTTTCACTTCTGCCACCAATGTATTGGGAATATATCTTATTGTATTTGTATTTCATTAAAGACCATGTTATATGTTGCAGAAGAAAGGTTGAGGGTACAAACTGTAAGAAAAAGTACAGCTATTACAGCAGCTGGTAGATTATTCTTATTTAGGTTTTACTTGTATGAAATGGCTCCTTCTGTTTTCCACGATATCAGGATGATCATCGTCATCTCAACCAGTTCATAGCTCATGCTGCTCTTGACCTAGTAGACGAGAACATGTGGCTGTCTAACAACATGTACCTGAAGACAGTGGACAAATTTAATGAATGGTTTGTTTCTGCTTTTGTCACTGCAGGACATATCCTTTCTCTGTATTTATTCACTTTTGCCAGCAAGTGATAAGTTAAATGAAGCAATTCTAGAGCAGAACTAATTCTGCTGTTTTTACTGGAAGGTAGGTTAGAGATAGTACCCAACATCTGGATGAAGTTTGTCAGAGGCAGATCACTTCTAAAAAGATGGGACTAAGTGGGAGGGACAGCAATGGATCTTAATCTGGTGAGGGGGTGGGGAGGGCAGAAGAAATGCCCTAAGGGGGATTGCCCTGAGCAGATAAATAAGTTTTATAAAGATACTACCAGGAGAGGAACAATATAGAGGTCTGTTCCTGCCCATACAGTTTTCTCTAATTCCAACCCCTTTTTGAAAGCTGCAAATAAGAGGCTTGGATATAACTATACATGCCTGTTGTTGGTGGTCTCTACACATCCAGTAAAAATGGATATTTTTTTCAGGTCATTTAGATGTACAGACTTGATTTGAATATTAGAAACCAGATGTTAATTGCCACGTATGTTGTAAATATAGTGATTGTATTTGTTTGACAATCTGTTCTAATTTCAGGTACATGGAAACATTACTTTGTATTTATTTATTTTTAAATTCTCTTCAAAATCGGGATATTCTTTACAAAATAAAGACTTGAATGAGGGAGTAACACTTCTTGCTCCCAAAAGCATGGGAAGTTTAATTAATAGATTGAAATTTAATGCTTCCTACAGTTAATGTGCCTGGAGATCCCTCTTTAAATTCTAGCTTCCAAAGAACACTGTCTTGCATATATAAAATTCAGGTGTAAGCATTTGCTGCATTGAGCTGTGAGTGCTTGCCGCAATCAAATACCATGTCAGATTTTTCATTAGTTTTGCAAATTTAGTGTTGGTTATAAAACTACTTAGAGGGAAGGAAGAGCAGAGAGTCACTAATAGTTAATCTTAAATTTTTGGAAGGAAAATTGCTTCCTTAATTGTTCCACATATGAGATTTATTATGCTTCATGATGTAAGACAAGAAGATGGAATTAAAAACTTCTTTAGTGATGTCTATGACTTGTATATAAAGGTAAGAATTATCTTCTTATAATTTTGTGTAAAATTTTACAGTGTGTTCTACCATACACACTTAAGCAATGTCTACATTAGGGAAACTTTCCAAAATTTCCCACCATTGCCACAGGTGCAGCTGTACTAGAGTTAATCACACTGGAAGCCCTATCTAGACCAAGCCCTGTAGCCAGAGCAGTTAACACTGTGTCTATTAGATTTGATCTTAGCAGGTTTAATTCACACAGCATTATAAGCAGTTCTGGCCATGGGGAGGCCTTCATTTCTGAGTGAAGGTATTATCACTAAGAGCCAAATTTAGGGGTGTAAATTGCATCTTCTCAACTCCTTGGGTAAATTTAGTGATGATACATTAGAGGTTGAAAGTCTAAGGGAGTTTGTGTGACTGAATACATCCTGTATTCACCCCTTACATGCTGTTGTAATAATCTTTGTACAAAATATGCCTTGTGAGGTATCATTTTGAAACTAATAACTCATTGGTCAATAATATAATAAAATGTATGTACACAATGTGTATTAAGAGTTATGAACATAAGATGAAATTATGGCTAGGTGTGTTTACCAAACAAGTCTGGGGAGAGAGTAAATTTGTTCCTCAAAGACAAAGGAAAAGCTGACACCCTCTACTCAGGTTTCATCAAAGTTGATGAGCAGCCACTTGTCAGGTGGCCATTCATTGGCAATGAAGAGGGTCAGGAACAGATCAATCTGCATGTTAGCAAGCAAACTGTAGAGACTCTTTTACCAAAGGGGGACTAGACTACAAAAATGTGGGGGAAAAACATCCCCCTGATCTCTCTCTCTCTCTCTTTCGCACATACTTTTTCACTTAAGATGAGAAAGGAAGTGGCACTTTAACTTTGGGTGGGGGTAGGGTGGCCAACTTTCTAAGGGCTGAAAACTGGATCCCCCTGAGGCTCCAATCTTGCTCTGCCTCCCTGGAGGCCCCCTTCCTGCTCCCCCTCTCCGCCCTTCGCTCGTTGCCCTCAACTCCAGTATGAACAGCCCCAAGGGACTTGCAAACCCCAGCTTCAACAGGCAACTTGGAAGTGCAGATCAGAAGAGCTCTGCAGCCAGGCAGCACCACTGGCGAGCTAGGACATCACCCTCCGGTAGGGCAGCCTCTGCCTCCCTCTGTGTTGCCTGCCCAGTAGCGCTCTTCCCTGCCCATTCAAGTCCACCCTGCCCCAGAGCTGCCTGAGAACGTAGCCGGGGGAAGCACTGGTGGTGGGGCAGCTCACATTCATTCTGTACCTGCTGGCAGCCTTACCCCCCTCACCATGGGCCCCCACACTCTGTCCTCTGCTGCAGCCCTGCAAACCATGCTCCTCAGCGGGGCTGCCCAAGGTGCATGTGTGTTGCTGCCGCTTCAGGACCAGGCAACAGGCTGTCACTTCCCTCCTACCTGCAGTAACTGGACTTTGTGTCTCATCAGTACATCTGACCACACACTGCCAGATCCCCTTTTTGACCGGACTTTCCAGTCGATAACCAGACACCTGGTTATCCTAGGCAGGGGGAGGATCCTGGCGTGGGATTTTAGTGAGCGATATTACTGGGAGCATGCAGTAAGGATTTTACCTTGAGCCAAGTCTACTCTGTTAAATTTAGGTACTAGGAATCATTTTATCTTTATTTTTCTTGTAACCATTTGTGACTTCAACATCTTATATTTCTACTCACTTAAAGAGATACATTTTAACTTTTTATTTTTAATCAAAACTAATCCAGTGTTTAAACTGAACTGTTTAGGTAACTCCAGTTAAAGTAGCAAACAGTTGCATATTGACCCCCTTACAAGGGCAAGAGGCCTCTAATATCTGAACTGCCCTGTAGAGGGCTGGACAGTTCAGAACACACATTTTGGGGGAAAATTCAGGACTGGGTGTGTGGTGGGGGTCAGTCACCCTGCAAGTAGTAACTGAGGCTGCTGGCAGCCAGTGTGTTACTGGAGTGTTCTTGGCAGGCTGCTGGGGTCAGAGTTGCTGGACTAAGGCTGTAGCTATACACAGACACTCAGGGTTTGACCTGCATGTTGTTTGTGAGAGGCCCAGCTTGGGAGCTACAATAGAAGGCATTGTGAGGCATCCACAGTTGTGGGGCAGGTGTTCACAGCCCCTCACTGGGCTGGATTGCACCCCAGTTTGTCTAAACTCTTATAATATACACATAGGGGTGGGAGGCATCAGATGTAAATTACAGCATCTTAGATTTGCCTCTCAGCTTGGTCAAATTAGTATTAAGGTATGGAGAAAGAACTAATATTTGTGGTCTGATAACTGTCTTTATTTAAACAAATAATACCATATCTTATTAAAATGGTTCCAGCAGCTGCCATGGTACACTGAGGGGAAGAAAGTCACCTGAGCCTCAGAGCAACGCCAGTTTAAACAGAAATCTCCCGTAATATCACTAGGGATTTCTGCTTAAAAACGGGTGCTAAGGTTCAATGCAGAGCTTTTAGTAATTTGTTTTCCAAGAGCTGAAAAATACTAATTATTTGTTTCTTTGTAGTTCAAAACAGTCTGTTTATTGATGAGTCTCTCTCCTTTTTCCTCAGTTTGCAATGAATCCATTCTATGAACCCAATTCTCCTGTTCGATCGAGTGCATTTGACAGAAAAGTGCAATTTCTTGGGAAAAAACATCTTTTAAGCTGAATACTTTTAAATAGACTTTATTGTACCTTCATGAATATCTGAACTGTAATTAACTTAAATAACCTGGTAAGTTTTCAGCATGTTTGACATCTTTTTGAAGATTTAAGACAAATCAGATGCCCCATAATTTTTTTCCAGTGACAACTAAAAACCAGTTGAGCTTTTGGGGTTATGAGAAATACTATAAAAATCCTTCCAGGTGCCATGTGTTAAAGTGTTTAAACAAACAAGTCAGTATAAACAGTGGTAGTAAATCAATTGCTGTATTCCAAAGTTAGAGGCATCAGTATATCATGGTTGCCTTATCACTTCAGAGATGAAAAGCAGATCTCTTCTGTTTATGTAGCCTGTTGGAAAGAAATCCGATCTAAATGCAAAAAAGCTTGTGGGGGTGGGGGGTATATTTCACAATTATATGACTTAGCACCAAGAAGAGGGAAGTTCTTAATTGTTAGATCTAAAGGGAGAAATATTGGTTAACTTAGGAAGATTAAAGCTTGCTATGTTTGTCACAGTCCTTAAATAGGAAACTCTTGCACAGCACAATACCAGACTAATTCCCCCCTCCCCCTGTCATGTGAGCCACAGAGCTGCATCCCAGAATGCTGTGGTTAAAGAAACATCTGGGGCTAGTACTTAAGACCTTGCAATACTATTTTCCAGTAAGTCAGCAACTCTCAATCTGCTTTTTTTTAATAAGATCAAAACTGCTGAACAATGTACTGCATGGTTGATGCAAGGATCCTATACCTGCACATCGGGCCAATGAAGGAATAAAGAAAATATATCAAAAGATTTACAGACATTCTTCCCTAACTTAAGCTGTTTCTTTTCAGGACAGTGCTTAATCATATATCTAAGTTCTATTGAAGTAAATAGAAGTTGAGTGTTGAAGCGCCCTCCTGAATAGGGAACTTGAACTATTTTTTGAGGTTGTTTAGGGTGCAAGGCAGAGTTTGGACCATTCTGTTTACTATTCAGCACTACAAAATATAGTAACTTTTGCAAGCAGGTATCTTTTTATACTGTCATTCCAAAATATTGTATAATTTTAAAATGAATAGCATAATACAGAAAGCAGATACACAGCTAAATAATGCTAAGATACTTTGGTTCAGTTTACAGTACATGTCCATTATTTTGCACATTATATAAACTGATTTCTCTTAGCATTGGCTTATTAAATATGTGAAAGACCTCAAAAGTGACTGAAGACCTGGTTGTTTCAGAAACATTTTGTATTGTCCATTTAAATTGTTTTAGCTGTATATTTATCCAAGCCTCATTTTAAGAGCTGCTTATTTCTAAAATGTCCCAGGAAAAATGGAAGATATCAAGAGGTCCTGCTATTTCTTTCAAATAATTTTATTTGACATGGCATGGTGTGAACACTCCAACTGCACATATACTACAAATGAGTTGAAAGGAGATCATTTTATGATGTGATTAAAAGATGTCTCCCCCCCCCCCCCCCATGAGGACATCCTTGCTCCATTGGTGCTTATAGATTTGTATAATAAAGCTCTGTGGTTTTGACAGGCTGCTGTATCACAGTAGATGTAAAAGGTAAAATCTGAAACCAACAGGTAAAGATTCTGAAGACAATTTAATCTTAAGCTTTTGAAAAAAATCAGTATAAGTGGAAAACTGGTCTTGTTTTGATAGGAGACAGTTTTTCAAATATATTTCAAATGAGAAATCAAACTTCTTAGCACATTGTTTAACATGACTTTATTACTAAGATAAGCTGTTGGTTTGTTGAACCTATTCTTTTCACTCCAGAGTCTAAAGCTCCAATGGCAATTATTTTACTTTAACTTCTGTACATAGCAGATAGTATTTTAGTATACAGTTACAGTACGGCTAGTTTGTATATGTATTGTTTCAGATTTAAAATTTCCCAGTGCTTTGTTAAAAAATAAAATACCCCGACATTGTTTGAATGAGGCCTTCTCGGCCCAAAGCATTCCTTTGTTTGCTGAGAATGCATGTATGGGGCTATAGGGTTTTTCTTGTGGTATACAGTAGAACCTCAAAGATACAAACACCAGATTTACAGACTCACCAGGCTACTGGACACCATGTGAAACCATGAAGCAGCAGAGCAAAAAAAAAAAAAAAAAAAGTAAATACTCTACTGTGTCTGTATTGCATCTTCAAGATAGGCACAACTAGGCTGCCAGCCTGAGGCAGTGGGGTCTGCATTGCTTTCACTGCTGCCCCTGCCAGGAAGGGGACACACTATTTTACCCCTTGATCCTCCTCTCTCTTCCCCCAGTGGATAAGCTGTTTTCTCTCCTCCCCCACCCGCCAGCAAGAGGACAAGCTTGCAAACTTATACTAGGCTGAGTAGGGAGCTCAGCTGCTGGATCAGCGTTATGAACATTCCAGAGTTACAGACAACCTCCATTCCCACAGTGTCTGTAACACCTGAGGTTCCACTGTAGTTAAATATTTGTTACCTTGTCAAACACACAAACCCTTCCTTTTAGTGCAGGGGTTCTCAAACTAGGGGTTGGGACCCCTCAGAGGGTCACAAGGTTATTACATGGGGGGGGCACAAGCTGTCAGCCTCCACCCCACACCCTGCTTTTCCTCCAGCATTTACAATGGTGTTAAATATATAAAAAGGTGTTTTTAATTTATAAGGGAGGGTCGCACTCATAGGCTTGCTATGTGAAAGGGGTCACCAGTACAAAAGTTTGAGAACCACTGTTTTAGTGCATTAACATACTTACTGAGTACATCTTTGAATGTTAACAAAAGTGCATAGTTCAAATCTGTCAGCATGTATCACACGAGGTGCTCATGGGCTTAAAACTGGATGGAATCCATTGAATAGTAGTGTCAGGTGTGGTCACGTGTCCTGTACCACTTCATGCTTCCACACAAAGGCATGAAAGAGAGAGTGCCTGCCTTCCTCCTCCACTTTTCTCTGACCATCCATGGCAGTGAAGTGGAACCCAGAGGCGTCGGACCTGCTAGTGTTTGCTAACCTTTGTTTTTCAATGATCTGTTTGAAGATTGTCATTAAAACCGACAGTCAAATTAGACTGTCAGAAACTAAACTAGTTCAACAACTTCCTTGTACTTCAGGATCACATATCTTGCACCAAACACCATGCCTCATGGCAGACCATGCTGTCCAGATTCAGACCCTGTCCATCCTGCTCACAAATGGCCATGGTCACTGCCTGATCTGACTGAGGGAAAGCCCCTTCCCAAACAGATGATTGGTCATTCCTTTTCCTCTAGAATACAGAATTCCAGGGACACTTATCTCAAACTGCATCAATTAGCACAGTCTGAGGATTGCTCTGTTCCTGAGGAAGCAGTAACTGCCGAACGGGAGCCAAAAAAAGGTCATCCTTTGCTAGAGCCTCTCAAGCAGACAATCCACACCACTCTGGCAAGAGGAAAGGCATAAAAAAGGATAGTGAAAACAAAAATAGCAGTAACCTTTTCATTGACCCTGGTACTGACAGACCTGGAGCTCCTGCCCCCAACTCTGAAATTCATCATATTGAGGCTAGGCCAGATGGAGCAGAAGTGCAGCTCTAAAAATCACTTGGGCTTCTCACAAGGAGGGTCCAAAATAAATCCTCCACAAAAAAACCTACAAGCCTATTGCTTCAAGGGCATGCTATGCTAGTGGTCAAGCTTGCATAAGGAAGGACTGGGCAGTGCCAACAATGCCATCTGCCTTACAAGCAGCAGTGCAGAGGATTGAACCCATCACTGTCCTGAGCTACATACTGATGTCCCACCTAATACCTCATCCACATCAAGACCACTGTCGGCACCAGTTCCCTTTGCACGGAGGTCACACGGTGCTACGACATCAGCATTTGACAAAATACTCCTACTCACCTTCACTGAGTTATTTGTTCTTGCCAGCATTGATCAGGGTCCAGGGACCCATTTCCCCTGCCATTGGGAGAGGATCCTTTTTCAGAGATCCATCACAAGCAAAACATGAGGGGAAGCAGATTAGTTAACCTCATACATGTGGCCTTTACCATTACCAGCATTGTACCTTCATGTTTCTCAAAGCAGTTTCCCCTCACCCATCACAAAAGAGGTAACAACATAGGGCTTGAAGGGACATCCTGGGACAGAGTCCAGTCCCCTGCTGTTACAGGCAGCCCTATCATATAATCCCATTTATAAATTTATTAAGATTAACCTCACTAGTTTTAAGGTTTTTTTGCCCTGCTACTTCTATTGAATGGCTGTTCCAAAACCTCACTCTTCTGATTAGCAACCTTCTGACTTTTTCAGCCTAAATCTCACTCACTGTTTGCAGTTTTAGTCAGACCTAGAAGCAGGTAGCAGCCTCAGAACAGGCACCAGAGGAACCTGGCAATCCCTTTCCCCACTGAGAGAGTCATCTTTGCCAGATGAGGCAGCAATAGGAACCCCAACACTGTCATAAGACTGTTACAGAACATTCCAAGACCTTTTAATCCTAGGACATCAACCTGTGATCCAGGAAAAGTCCCATAAGTCACTCCAACTCTCTCACTGGGATAACTTTCCAGCCTAAGTAGAACCACTTACATGGTAACATTTCTTCTACATCACTGCCCCAGAAAGTTAAGAAAAGGCGTATATTTAATAGTAAGGAATGTAAAGGTACAATTCTTTTTAGAAAGTGACTTACCGACAGCATGAGGTTCTATTCTACTGTATTGAATTAACATCTATAACAAGTGGGTTCCGTTTTTTAGTATAGATGATTTTGTAACTACCAGCACTGGAAGTTTATCCTGGGATTTGGCAGTCAAGCAGGGTTACCAGTAATAAAAGGTTCCACACTGCAAGCTATGCTCTCAGGAACAGATGTCCCTGTGTTTGGGGATGTAACTGACTGAAATTTAAGGAAGAAGTTCTGTTATTGCCCATGTCGATCTAAAAGAGAAAGAGCAGGATTCATTAGCTCTACAAGGATAACAGGAGTAAAAACTTATTTGTTGCTTATTTAAGCAGATGAAGCCCTGCTTCTGCACAAGGAGCAGCTCTGTGAACTGAGGGGATGCTTCAGTTGCATACAAGTCAGTTTTCAGCCATACATTAAGTTCCTAGCAACGACATGTGTCTCATTAGCTCTATGGCACAAATGCTGCTTTAAGTAACCTGTTGGCAAAATTCAGCAAGGCTTTAGAAGAACAGATGAAGGGAAAACACACAGACATTAAGTATGCAGGAGGTTTATTTCCTACCTTAAAATCTACAGTAGTTCTAGTGACATTAGGTACTTAATAGCAGAAAATCTAAAGGTTTATATAGAATTAAAAAAAAAAAATCAGATGAAGTACCACTCAGATCAAAAGGAATGTAAGGAGACTGAAGTTCTTTAATAGTTAGAATTATGTTATGAAATGGGTTTTAGTGAACCAAAAATGGAATGCTAATTTCATAAAAATATACACATACATATAAAATTTGTTCCTTGCATTTGAATTACAGAAAAAAACCCAGAAGTAGTGCTTCTAGAACTTTCAAGTTTCTCTGAATTACATTTAAAGTATTTATCATTTGATTTGTTAACTTTGCAAATTACACATTTATATTAAATGAACATTTTTAGCTGACATCTTTCTAAACAGAAGATGCCACTAATTCAGAAACAAGTCACTCACTGAATGGAAGCCTCCCCCACTCCCCAGTAAAGCAGCAGAATGTTACATTTTAATAATATTAGAGTGGAACCCACTTATATTTGAGCTATTACTCCTTTTCTTATTTTTAGAGTAAGTTTGTCAGAACTTTATTGGCAAAAAAAAAAAAAAAATCTAACAGTCAACAGCAAGATGAACTGGGTTTGGGCTTCCGGTGAAGATTTATTGTATCTGTCTGAATCAAGTGATCTGATCTATCTTCAGTAGCAAGAACTCTTCGAACGGCTTCCTCAAAGGCTGCTGCAACATTAGTGGCATCTTTTGCACTAGTCTCGAAATAGGGATGGTTGCCGTTGTTCCTGCACCAGGCCTGGGCTTCTTCTGTAGACACTTGCCTTTCATTTATGTCAATTTTGTTACCCAATATCACAAAAGGAAAACTTTCAGGCTCTTTCACATCTGCATAGTAAATGAATTCTTTTTTCCAGTTACCCAAGTTTTGGAAGCTTTGAGAGTCATCTACACTGAAAGTTAGAAGGCAACAGTCAGAACCTCTATAGAAAGGAGTCCGTAAGCTCCTGAACCGTTCTTGACCTGCCGTGTCCCATATCTGCATTGTAACAAAGTGTCCATCCACTTCCAAATCTTTATTTAAGAACTCCACGCCTATTGTGTGGAACAATTGTGTATCAAACTTGTTAGTGACATATCTGTTCATAAGTGAACTCTTCCCGACTCCACCATCACCTAAGAGTATTACTTTAAGTAGAGATGATTTTGTTGCCATTGTTATGGCAATAGATCCTCCTGATTTCTGAGTCCTGTAACATAAGAGAGACCCTGTTAAGAACAAACATTTTCCCCTTGTGATAAAGACAACTTATTAATTTTGTTAAATATTGAATTGTTTACATACTCATGCACTACCCATAAAGTATTAAGCCCAAGTCACTGCTCACTAAACCTTACATGCAAAAAGAAAAAGGAATTGACTAAATATGTTTGTAATTTTTAAAAGTGTCTAAAAGCACACTTCCCACTGGATAAGAACATAAGAATGGCCAATCTGGGTCAGACCAAAGGTCCATCAAGCCCCGTATCCTGTCTTCCGACAGTGCCCAATGCTAGGTGCCCCAGAGGGAATGAACGGAACAGATAATCAAATGATCCATCCTTTCACCCATTCACAGCTTCTAGCAAACACAGGTTAGGGATACCATCCCTGATCATACTGGCTAATAGCTATTGATGGATTTATCCTCCATGAACGTATCTAGTTCTTTTTTTTAAATCTCAAATGGGGTTTGTGACAGATGGGGCAATTTCCTGGACAAACTTAGTTCAATAAAGTTAAACCTTACTGAATTAAATTAAAATATTTTAGGAGCTCATTATATTAGAAATGCAAATGTGTGTTATTGTGGGACTGTATGTAACTTGTCTAGGAGACATGACTAATGTAAACCTTGGGAAGTGTTATGAATTTCAACTGACTCTTGTAAACAACAAGGTAAGAATAAACTGTTGAGTAGCTTCCCTAGGAAATATTTGGGAGAAGGGAAATGCAAATGCCCACCCACCCACCTTTGGACCGGATCTTTATAGGAGGCTTGCCCTAGGGAGAGGACCGTTGTCTGCAAATTACCTATTCCCAGGATCAAAAGGGCCAAACAGCATAAAGAAGTAACTCAGATTCATGGTGTTCTTGTTCTGAGCAAAAGGAGTTATGAACTTGAACACATGTGGGGCTTGAAGGACTGTTCACCTGGCTGAGCCCTTGTTGGAGTTGGGGTGATCTCCAGTAAGGTTATTAGCACGTTTAGGTTCTTTTATTGTTTTGATATGTTTTCTCTGTAATGCTTTTACTTTCAGAATAAGTGGGCATGGGCTTGCCACAGGTAACTTAACTGTGACAACTGCACGGTTTACCATCTCTGAGGAGAAAAAAAGGCAGGCCTACTTACACATTCTGCCTTTGCTGAGGAATTCACAGTTTAGATAGGGAACTGTGCAGCCTGGAAATACCCTTGTAAGGAGGGAGAGAGAGATGCATGTCTACACTCAAGAAAGATGATGGCTAGGGAGCCAGAAGTCTAAGAGTGGGTGCCCTCACTGGACCATAGAGAGAGAATATAGGTGCCATTACTCTGAACTTTGACAAGGTTATAAAGTGTTTCTTCTTCCAACTATAGTCTGTGTAGTTGTATGAATTAACATACTGATTAGTCACTTCTAGAGACTGGGTTTGAACTCCTTGTTTCACTTACTGGATATTTTTGAACATCTTTTCCCAGGAAATAGTGGAAGCCTGTCCACTTTACAAAACCACCACAGTTAGTCTGCAAGACAGGTGTCAAGTTGGTCTAGATAAAGACCATAATACACAATAAGTCAATTTACATTTATTGAAAACCCTGAGGGGCAAGATAGAGGTAAAGCCAGGCATTTGGAGAGTTCCTGCCTTAATTATTATCTAGCCACTTTTAGTCCCTCATTCCAGTTAGCACCAAAATTCATTTATCTTACATTAATTTGGCAAGAACAGTGGAAGCTTCCTTGTAGAAACAAGGAATATAAATACCAAACATATCTATTTTATTATTTTAAACTGCAGCAAAATGTGAACCACCAGAACAGTTTTCTTAGATCATTCTCATTCAATACTTTACCCTCAGTGTTTGCACTTTGTGTAGAGACTGAAGTTTACTCCTCAGGGAAATCTGCACCACTGCACATATGCAGAATTTATGACTGAATTTATGTGCACAAAAAATTATTTTCTGACAAGGAAGCAAAGGCGAGTGGTCATGCAACCCTCCACAGCAGTATGTTTCGGGTGCCCAGGGCAGCTGGCAGAGAGGCAAATCACTGTGGGGCAGGAGGCAGGTCTGGAGAAGACCTGGCTGGTAGCTCCTACCGTGTGCTGAACTCAGCTGCTAGTCCTGGCTTGGCAAGACAGGACTTCCTCTTCCCCTGCATGGCATCTGGGGCTTGGTCAGACCTACCCCCAGATTTCTCCCCCAGCTGCAGGAAGCTCTGCAAACTCCTCTCCCCACTCGCCTTCCTGCCCTCATCAATCCTTAGCTGCAGGGGGAGGGATCTCTTTACAGGGAGCTGCTCCCCCATCTGCCCAACCCCCATGCATCCAGACCCACTCATACCCAGACCCTCCTGCCAAGCCAAACCCCCCTGCACTCAGAACCCCCCTGAGCCCCACTCCCCCTGCACCACCCCAACAAGCCACCCACACCCAGATCCCCATCCCACCAATCCCCAAACAGCAGCACCTGGATCCCAGGCCCACTCCCCCAGCATCTGGACCCCTCCCACTGAGCCCCAACCATCTTCCCCTGGACCCCCGCAGAGTCCCATTACCATTGCACTCAGAACCCCCACAACAATCCTCTGTGCATCCAGATCCCCTCCATTCCCGGATCCCTCACTGAGCCGCTCATGCCCAGATTACCCCACATAGAACCCTCTCAAACCACACCTGAATCCCCCCACACTAAGCCTCTGCACACTCAGATCCTGCCTTGTTGAGCCTGCCTACCCACAGGGAGGGACAGGGCCCTGGGGTGTTTCTGGGGCAGGCCCGGTTCTTGCACTGTGTCAGGGTTGGGTGCAGCCTCACTGCTGAGTCTGTGTCCTGGGAGGGAGCTGCAGAGTGGTCCCCCATCTATGTCCAGCCAGTGGCCTGTGCTCCCCAATGTCCAGCTGGAGCCTCCAAATTTATTTGACAAATAAAATTTGCAGATTTTGCAGAATATTAAAATACTGTGCACAGAATTTTTAATTTTTGGCACAGAATGCTCTCAGGAGTAGAAGTTCATTAAAAACAGTTATGGGTCTACCTTTTTCTATCTGAGCCAATTCACCCTGCTGCAGAAACATCTTTAGCCACAACAGCTGCAAATGTGTGAGCTCTACCAGACCTTATTCTGCCCACTACAAAACCTTGCTGGAACCATTTACAATGTTTGTCTTAAATATGTTGAGTACAAGAAGTGTAACTGGATTCAAAGTATTGAGGCCACGTCTACATTCAGAATTTTAGCGAGATCCTGCGCTGTTGGCTCAGCACTGGTGCTAGCAAGAATCGGAGTGTTGATATAGATTGGCTGCCAGGATGTTTTCCTCAGTGTCATCCAGACTTGTAAAAAAGCTTCCAGAAGTGTTATAATTATCAATTTAAACACAAAAGAAGTCATAGAAATATTTCTAAAAGCCCACTCCACACTTGAGTTTTAATTCGACATAGCTACAGAACTCAAGGGTGAAAAATTCCCACCTCTGAGCACAATAGCCATGCGGACTTAATCCAGCATAGATTCAGCTAAATTAATGGAAGAATGCTTCCATCAACCTAGATACCAGCAAAGATGTAGTGCTTGGGAAGACTGGGATCCTACAGCAACAGAAAAGCCACTTCCATTGCTGTAGACTATCTACAATATGGGGTTATGCCAGCATACCTACCCCACCATGGCTATGCCGTTTTAGTCCCCATAGTGTAGACATGGCCTAAGGTTCCTATACCAGCCTACCCACTATCCCCATAAATGTATGACAATTAGGAAAGGTCAAACTAGTTCAGCAAAATAAGCACCTGTCTACAAGGTCAGAGTTGGAAAGGCATTAGGATATTCTCCACTCAATCGCTGGAGGTTTTTCCCTTTATACGGCCCACTTGGCCTTTCTTTCTTCCTCCCTAAAAATTACTAAGGACATGAAGTATGCAGTGTAGTTGTAGCCATGTCGGCAGGGCCGGTGCAACATATTAGGTGACCTAGGGCGCTAGCATTTGGACGGTGACCGGATCTTCAGCCGCCCCAGTCATCATTGGCATTTAGACGGAGGGAGCTGGGGCAGGGGGGCACAGGGAGGGCCGCCTGCAGCAAGTAAGTGGGGGGGCGGCATGCAGGGGAACTCCCCGCCTCAGCTCATCTCTGCTCCACCTCCTCCCCTGAGCACACTGCCCCACTCTGCTTCTCTCGCTCCCAGGCTTGCAGCACCAAACAGCTGATTGGCGCCGCAAGCCTGGGAGGCGGGAGAAGTGGAGCAGCAACGGCGTGCTTGGGGAGGAGGCAGAGCAGAGGGGAGCTGGGGCAGGGAGCTGCAAAGATGTTAAGCAATGCATAACTACACAAGAAGTCTATTGAAGTTTATGAAACTACTCACATGTGACCGGGGCTGGATTAATGCAGGGGCTTTAGGGGCTGCAGCCCAGGGCTTCGAGCTAAGGAGGGTCCCACAAAAATAAATCCATAATTATATACAATTCAGTGGTCACCAACCCATCAATCGTGATGGACTGGTCGATCCTGGCGCCTCTGTGAGTTGATCGCAATCTCCGGGCTGCTAAAAGTCCAGCAGCGCTCAAGCAGGCTGCCTTCTTACCGTGGCCCCACGCTGCTCCCGGAAGCAGCCGTCTGCTGGCACATCTCTGCGGCCCCTGGGAGATGGTGGGCGCGGCAGCTCTGTGCGCTGCAGCTCTGTGCGCTGCCCCTGCCCCCAGCACCGTCCCCGCAGCTCCCATTGGCTGGGAACTGGCCAATGGGAGCTGCCGTGGTGGCGCTTCTGGACAGGGGCAGCGCTTGCGGGCAGCGCACGGGGACATGCTGACCCCCTCCCGCCAGAGACACGCAGAGACATGCCAGCAGAAGGCCGCTTCCAGGAGTGGGGTGGGGCTCTGGCAGGCAACCAGTCAGTCAGCCTGCCTGAGCCCTGCTGCGCTGCTGGCCAGGAGCCGCTTGTGGCAGGGGGGATAAAAATCAATGATTTAAAAAAAAAAATTGGATTTTTTTTAAGAATTTGCTTTTTGAGGATAATAGTTTTAATTAAGATACATTATAGCTCAAAGATATCTCATCATGGAATAGGGATTATAAATTCTAAGTCTATAATATGAGAATATATTCATGTAATGTTTAAGAAAAGTTTTGTAAATGAATTCCAATAGTTCATGGATTAGGGACCCAATTTTATGGGGTTCCAGGGTCTTCTGTATAGATTATTTAGGTTAATCTTTCTATCTACTCAATGGGACTCAGTGCTCAGTCTAGAAGATACCATCAGAGATGCTTAGTTTTGCAGTTCTCAAACTGTGGATTTGT
Organism: Trachemys scripta elegans; assembly: GCF_013100865.1. Taxonomy (NCBI): domain Eukaryota; kingdom Metazoa; phylum Chordata; order Testudines; family Emydidae; genus Trachemys; species Trachemys scripta. The sequence continues at coordinate 214,374,982 of NC_048298.1, forward strand.
GTCTTCAGAGATAACAATCTTGTTAACAGCAAAAAATGTTTAAGTAAATATATATTTAGAAGTGAGAAATAACAGACCTCAACCCTATTGTCCCTCTGCAAATTTGTGTACAGGGAGTCAATCCCTTACCCCTCTCTAAAAGTGCAAAGTTTCAAAAAATTCAATGAATAGAAGATTGTTGGGGGTGGAATAGATCTGGACAAGGAGATCTACAAGTCTGGAGATAAATGTGAGAAGGGAGGGAGAGGCAGTAGAAACAAAAGTGAAACTTTTTGAGCAGCATATTCCAGAAGTCTTGAGGTCTTTTTGAGTGTAGCCTTCATTGATTTGAGATCTACCATACCATTCCTTCACTAGAAGGGAAAACCTATAATGGCTGCAGCCTGTAAAAGAGACCCAAGTTTGGGAATAAGAACCATTCAAGAAATATATGTTTGTTGATGAGGTTTTAAAAAAAGTCACACCAGTGGACTGGTGGAAGTCACTTAAGCACTTGGACTGTTGAAGTGATAATCTCACTTTTAACAGCAGTAGCTTCTTCTGCGGGTGTAGAAAGTCCAAAGAGAGAAAATATTCTAATTCATTCCAAATTGAGAAATTGTTTGGGACCTGAAAAAGCAGGAAAGCTTGTTTTTCTTTTCCAGATTATGAACAAACAGGAAAATGAAGGTGAAGACAACTGAGTTAGCTGCAGAAGCCAATATTTTAAGTTTCTCATGTTGACCTGGCTGACACAGTCAATTTAATTTTTTTTTAAATATTTCATTTAACTATTTTAGTTTAAAACCATTAACAAAAACAAAACTGATTTTAAAAAACTTGAATGTTTAACTAAATTTAAAAATTCGTATGCTTGTTTTGTTAAAATATTTTATGTTTGCTGTTGAAGAAAAAATCCAGAATACATAACAACATTGTTGTTTTAGTTAAATAAAAAAATTGAACTGTTTGTCTGGTGATGTTCTCCTCCTAATACAGCATGGCAAGAAAATCCTCCAAATAATAATTAACCTGTTGAATTGGAGATAGTTCCCCAGCCAATGACTTCATAAATATCTGCTTCAGTTACCTTTGGTAAATGAAATAACCAAACAATCATTCATTTTCTGATACAGCTGTAAAACTAATCTGAAACGTTTTCAGAATAAATCACTTAAATGTATAGTGTGTACCTTCTAAAAATGAAACCTACATCTATCTCTGAGTTGTGAAAAATATGTATTAAGGTTATAACAACCAACAAGAATGCACTCATGTAGAAATCCATGATTAAATCGAGTCTTCCTGACTAGTGATTTAAATCAAATCCGCCCTGGCCTGCCGGAGACTGCACCTCGCACCCCCTCCTGCACCCAAACTCCCTCCCACAAAGAAACTAATATAACAGCTGTTCTAAGGTAAGAAGTAGACTATTTTGAATTAACTATATTCTACATGTTTTAAGGCTGAAATGTAACCACAGAACAGCTTTATGTTAATTAAAAGGCAAGTTTAGTATAGCATTAATAGCCTTGATGCCATAATTGTGATCATTTTGTTTTAAATTAGGAAAAAGACTTGTATGCAGGGCTCCCACAAAATCTAACAGCTCCGGGCCCACAGGAGTGTTAATCCGGCCCTGCACATGACTTCATGAAAAGTCTTTGTAGGATCATGTCTATGTTTTCTAGTTATAAACCACCTTAGCTACAGCTTGTACCATAGTTCCATCTCTCTCTTCCCCCTTTGTTAATTACAAGTCACTTTATCAACTAACTAGGTCTGTGTAGCTTGAAAGCTGGTCTCTTTAACCCATCTTGTGTCTCTAATATCCTGGGACCAATACAGCAACAACAACAACACTGCAGTATTACATCTAAAAGCATTTACCTTGATTGTTCAGTTTAAATCATCATTCAGCATCTGCAAATGAGGAGACATTAATTTGCAACATGTGTAATCAATTTGTTTTAACCAATTTTGCTTTAAGAGTAGCTAAGCATATAACAGTAACTCGTAATATATCAAGAGATTGTAAATGCACATTTACTCTGATGGTTCATATACCATCACCAACACACAGCATACCAATTGGTTTAAGGATGGATAGATATAGAAAAACTGATTTGTATATCTTTCTCTAACAGTTTTGTAAATATATAATAAAAGATTCATTGTCATTCCCCTCTCAAAAAGGCAGCCCCCAAACAAGAAAACCTACCATGAAAAGCCATACACATAAGAAACAGCAACCCCACTACTACGCTTTCATAATCTATCTCAAGACTCTTTTCTCAAGCCTCTTCTCCACCTTTAAAATTAATCTAGAGTAAATAACAGGAATGACGTGGGAAAAGATTAGATCATTGAATTCCAAACCCCTGCAGAATAGTCCCCAGAAAAACGTCATATCAAATACTGAATTTATACCACATTTGATTTGGACTACAAAACCAAAAAAAGTCATTTAAAATGTCCCCCACCCCAAACACACAGTTTTGTGACTCTCAGAAACCGTTTTTCTAGGTTTGTCCTCAACCATCACTAAAATCTTGGGAAAAGCGACAAAGTCCTGTGACACCTTATAGACTAACAGATGTATTGGAGCATGAGCTTTCGTTGGTGATGCATCTGACGAAGTGCGTATTCACCCACAAAAGCTTGTGCATCCAATACATCTATAACGTGCCACAGGACTCTGTTGCTTTTTACAGATCCAGACTAACACAGCTACCCCTCTGATACTTAAAATCTTGGGGGAAACCTTGTCTGTATTTTTAATAAAATGTAACATCTGTGCAACAACTGAATCTTTAGATTGTGATAAATTTCATCTTTATGCTGTTAAGTGGATGCTTTAATATATACATATGTACAGTACCTCAGGAGCTCTTCATTTAAAGTGTCTTGGCTTGAACATTTAAATTCACAGTCTTGATACTGAATTACGGGTTTTACATTTAGTTATTTATTTACAAATTAGTCAAACATTTTCATTTGCTGGCAGACTGGAGAATGCAACATCATAGCAAAAGCACTATAGAAAATACACAGTATATGCCAAATCCTGTAGTTCCCAGGCCCTTCTTTAGTCTGGCTACTGCACCATTGAAGGTAGTTGGGCTTTTCTAAAGTTTATTAATAAACAAACAAAAAAAATAGGGAGCCAGGAAAACCACCAATTAGCTTTCCTTTTTAAGTGCAAATGAACTTGAGAAGCAGCCCAGCTGCTTTATAGATACTGAAGCCAGGATGAAAGATATCTAATAAAATTCACTGCTTGAGAAATTCTAGTACAGGGGTGGCCAACCTGAGCCTGAGAATGAGCCAAAATTTACCAATGTACATTGCCAAAGAGCCACAGTAATATGTCAACAGCCCTCCATCAGCTCCCCCCACCCCCAGTGCCTCCTGTCCACCAGCAGCCCCACCAATCAGCATAGGGTGACCAGATGTCCCAATTTTATAGGGACAGTCCCAATTTTTCTTATATAGGTTCCTATTACCTCCCAACCCCGTCCCGATTTTTCACACTTGCTGTCTGGTCACCCTAAATCAGCGCCTCTACCTCCCCCTCAGCTGTTTTGAGGGTCTGAGGCTCTGGGGGAGAGGGCATAGCAGGCTCAGGGGTGGAGTAGGGGCCTGTGGCAGAGCCAGGGGTTCAGCAGTGAGCAACCCCCAGCACACTGGATAGTTGGCGCCTGTAGCTCCAGCCCTGGAGTCGGTGCCTATACAAGGAGTTGCATATTAACTTCTGAAGAGCTGCATGTGGCTCTGGAGTCATAGGTTGGCCACCCCTGTTCTAGTAGTTGAATATATGAAACCTAATCCACACAAAAGTAGAAGTGTCTTTGTGACCAGTTTATGACCTTCCTCTACTTCTTCTCTTGGTACACATGAGAGCTGGTGCCCACTTTTCATCAAATTATGGCTGATAAGTATGCATTTTTGTACAGCATCTAGCATAATAGTTCATCAAATTTTGTTTGGGGACTACAGATATGGCTACAATACAGATAAATAATATTTGTCTCCACACCTACCATGCTGCCTAATCATGTTCATATCAGTGCATTCTAACTGAAAAAGAGAGCAGCTATCCCATACCGCCCCTGCAGAGAATAGAATTCAGGGAGGGTGTGTATATAGAGCACCATCAGCACATGAAACAATGCACTATGGGATGTCCAACCACACAGCTGATTACATAGGTCCTCTAATCATGTGGCCAGAAAATAAGGCTGCAGGAAGACAGGGTGGATCAATTTAAATCACTGATTTTAATCATTATTTAAATAGGCAAGCAGGAAAACAATTTAAACAGATTTTAATCTTGTTTTCAATTGTACTTTTTAGGGTTTTCTTTCCTAAAGAAAAGGTTGATTCTCAATAGCTGGTAACCATTAAAACATGTTGATTTGCAGCTAAATATATCCTTTACACTAAAACAGGTACATTTGATAACCAGGACAATACACTATCTGTACACATTTAAGTAATTGTTGGTTTCAGAGTGGTAGCCATGTTAGTCTGTATCAGCAAAAAAAAAAACCGAGGAGTACTCGTGGGTTCCTGGATTAGTGTTTTTGTTGCGTGGTTGCTGGTGAGTATTTGCTTCAGGTTGGTGGGCTGTCTGTAAGCGAGGACTGGCCTGTCTCTCAAGATCTGAGAGAGTGAGGGATCGTCCTTCAGGAACCTATCCTTGCAACAAAGCCCATTGCCAACTCTGTCCACATATCTATTCAAGGGATACCATCATAGGACCTAATCAGATCAGCCACACCATCAGAGACTATTTCCCCATGCTAATTTTTCCCCCTACTGTTACTCACACCTTCTGGTCAACTGTTGGAAATGGGCCATCCTGATTATCACTACAAAAGTTTTTTTTCCCTCCTGCTGCTAATAGCCTTAATTGATTAGTCTCATTGTAGTTGGTATGCAAACACCCATTTTTTCATGTTCTCTGTGTGTATATATCTTCCTACTGTATTTTCCACTTCATGCATCCGATGAACTGGGTTTTAGCCCACAAAAGCTTATGCCCAAATAAATTTGTTAGTCTCTAAGATGCCACAAGTACTCCTGTTCTTTTTGTGGATACAGACTAACACGGCTGCTACTCTGAAACCTGTCAGTTAGATTCTTAATGTTTACATTTTTATATTAGAAAATGCTGAATGATGCATTTCTTATTTACTAGATTAATTTTTTGCTAATATTTGAGTCAAGTTCTATTTGGATGGAAATTGGAGTACAATTAAAAAAGTGTGCAAAAAAGGATTTTATTTTTTGTATTAAATTAAACTACCTTAAATGTGCTGGATACATAAGAAAAATTTATGAAAACATGCTTTGCCTTTAAAACTAATTGATTTATTAAACAAAGGAAGCATTATCTGTAGGTAGCGAATTGAACTGACTGTTTCTGGTCATCATGTCCTTCAGCTATTAAATTAGTAGTTCTTATCCTCACACCTCGTTTTTATTCATAGATTTTGGAAGAAAAATTTCCTGCTTTTTCAATTCTCACTCAATTTCTTAATTCTGAATGAACTAACCAATTAACTGAACTAGTTGAATAAACTGAAGTGAAGAAAAAAATTCTCTCCGCAGTCACTGGGGAGACTACTACTTCAAAAGCTGGTTTAGCACATCAACAAGCCTTGGTTCCAGGTGCTTAGTCAGTGATTTCCACCACTTCAATGGTCTGAGATCTTTAAAACTGAGCAGTACATATCTGTGCCTCATATTTAATTATTTTAATAGATTGTTGTAAATTTAGCCCTTACACAGCTTGTCATTTTAAATAGATTTATTTTTTAAAAAGTAAATACTTTTTTTAAATTTTATAATTTGTTTAAATCATCAATTTTTATCCTGCAGGAAGACAACTGTGTGCCTTGCTGAGCCTTTAGCTGGAGCAAAACACTACCTATAATAGTAATAATAATAATAATAATGTGGTATGTAAAGGCAACTGTGTTTATAGTCTACTATGCCGTTAACGGATTACAATTTCAGTTAAAAGTTGTAATGTGAGTAGAGCCAAGGAAACCACCAAGCTTCACAGGTGTCTGGACCAATTTAAATTTGGACTTTCCAAATAAAAGGGGTAGCAGGAGGTGGGGCTCTAGGGAAAAAACATGGCAGCTTGTGGCCCCCAATTTATGTATTTATTTGCAACAGACTAGTTCAGGGCCCTGAACTAGGGTGAGAGTTATAATTGGAACCCACTATTACTGAAAGGAGGGTGATGGGGCCCCTTTAGTTACATTTTTAAACATATTCAGAATACAAGAATAGACTAGAAAACGTGTCTGTAACTAGAGCAGGTCTGAAATTTTCAGGTGAAAGTTTCACTGCAAAATGCTGATTCATGGAACCTGACATATTTAATGGAAAAACATTTGAGATTTAATAAGTTTTCTTTGAATCGCAGGCAGGGTTTTGATGGAACCATGCCTGATTCCCAGCTGGCTCATGTGGGTATCAAGAGTTTGCAGGCCGGAGCAGCCCCACCATGCAATCTGCTCCATGGTCAGGCTTCTAGAGTCCCTGCAGCAGCAGAGCCTGGAAGCCCTGGCTTGAATTGGGGCTTGGCTCTCAGCTCGGCACAAGGGTGCCTGGAAGCCCTGAAAATGGCAACGTGAGCAGGTGTCTCAGGCTTTCCAGGCTCCCCATCTTGCAGCTGGGATTCCTAAGCAACAGCTCCACTGTGGCTCCTGGGGCTTCTAGGCTCCCTCCTGCCAGAACTGGGAGACCGGGTCAAGCCATGGCTCTCAGGGTCTAGGCTCCCAGCACTGCAGCATAGATCAAGAAGGCCCGAAAGCCCCAACCCACACTGCCGCTCTCAGGGCTTCCAGACTCCCTGCCACTGAGCTGGACTCCCATGCCAGCAGGCTCCCCAGGCTGCAGGAGTCAGACAGCGCTGGGAGCCAGCTAGCCTGGGAGTTTAGAAGCTCTGGAATCCCAGGCCCCCTAGGTCCTGGGTCAGCCCATATGGCAACAGTTTTAATCTTCTCAATGATTTTTTTTTCCCCCCCCAGAATCTTCAGGTCACAAGAAACTTCAAAATGTTGACATTTCCCAGGAACCTGGAATTCCAAATTTTGGGCAGCTCTAATTATTATAACCCTTTCTCCTATTATGTTCTCTAACCCTTCTACTATGAACTATTTTTCTAATTGGAAATACCTTATTAGCCTCCCCAGCCCCCTTTATTTTTATTTTAAATAAATGATACTTATAACCATAAGCCATGATGCTTATAGCCACAGCCCAACAGCAATAAGCTATCGCAGGAATAGATTCTTGGCTATTGGTATACTAAGAGTACTTTCAGCTTCATGCCTCTCAACCAAGACTTTAAAATATCCTCCTGCATATTAGTGATGAATGAAGTTGGAAAACGGACACAATTTCCCCAAACTCCATCTTTCATATCATGATATGGATAGTAGGTACCAGGTACATTTTTCAAGCCTTGCTGCAGAATACATTAGAGACATGCACCTATAGTCTACTAATACACTGCAATGACAATGTTATATGAAGAATAGAATTTTCAAATGAACGGAAAAACAATGATTTCATATGTCTGTGAGTAACTCCATAAAGCTAATATAGTGGACCTGAAGCAATTCAAAATTCCAGTAAGACAGGTTTTAATAATGTCAGTGAAAGAGCATCAATACAATTCCAAATGTTCTCAGTCCACAAGTCCCTCTATATTTCCCAAGCAACCATGGCACAAACTAGAATGCTTTTTAAAGGGCTTTACAAATGAAGCAGTACTACAGTAAGATTTTTTTTTTAAGCAATCATGATCTTCCTGTAGAAATAGGCAAGGAATCTATATACAGAACTAGAACATAATTACATTTGATTAAATAAAACCTTTGTCTGCCCCTTTTAGCAAGTCAGCTATACAAAAACATGAACAGGAAAAATTAAAGCCACAAGTTCCCCTTAAAATATGTGGGAAGTTATACTACAGAAAAATAAAGATGGTATGCAGGTGTTAAAGAATTAAAAGATTTGGGTGGCTAAAACAGCTTTTCAGAGAAGTGTTTGGTTTTGCTTTTCATGTATAACAAGCTGGACAGCAAATATGTTCTAATTACAGGTAATGGTGTAGTATCCAGGTTAAGTCAAACAGTTATTTAGAGCCATCATATTCAAGACTGCATCCGACGATTGTCTTTACCAAGCCCCATTAAACATTTAAAAAAAAATTAGTTTATTTTCAAAATTATAAAACCTTTCCAAATGGCAAACACTCAAAGAGCATTCTTCCTGAAGCGTTCATGTTTTTCTGCCAAATCTCATTTAAATGGAACTTCAGAATTCATGCATATGTAAATTTTTAATATATCCGTACATGTTATTACAATATTAGTTTGAAACATGTTATTCATGATCTATTGTGTAAAGCTTCATACATGGCAAGATAGTCAATAGTTTAAAGAGACACTGACAACTTAAAATAATTTTGTCTGAAAAAAAATTACCTACTACTGTTATACCACATAAAACTTAAATTTGAGGATGGGAAATGCCTTTGACAACACTTTGTCTAGTCTATTTCCATGTTAAATCACAGTATATTTCCTGTGTTTGGGAGACAGGGTTACATTCAGACAGCAACAGAAGAGAGAAAAGACATTTTTAAAAAAAATACAAAAGTAACTCTGAAACCACAAAAATTGCCTAAGGCTCCCCCCCGGATTAGTAGGTATCTGGAACTCCTTTCAGGTTTTTGTTTTGTTTTTGAGTAAGCGCAAAAGCTTGTTTCTCTCACTAACAGAAGTTGGTCCAACAAAAGATATTACTTCACCCACTTTGTCTTTCTCTGTATTAAATTAATGATCCTTTAGCACTGAACACTTAGCATTTAGTTTATTTGCATAGCTCTTGAAGTATTACTGCACTTATATGTCCTTAATGTGGCAGATCTGTATGTTCCCATCAGATGGAGGAGAGGTGAAGGAATGATTTAACCCATTATCTTACTGAGCTCAATCCAAGTTTTATGCTTTTAGAAGTAACTGTCTTACACTTCAGCCAATTACGTGCTTATAATTTTAAGCAAAGTAAGTACTGCACTGTTTAAATGGCTGCTCTAAAAGTCAGTTTGCATTTCAAAGCAAAAGATTGCAAGAAGCTCAGAGGTAAAGAGGCACACCAAGAAAAATCTGCAAGGAAAAGTTGAAATGTTAAATAGTTAACACTTTACATGCATTTAAAGTGGCTCAGCTAAGAGCCATTTCGCCTCACAATTTTCAAGTATGTTTAAAGGAAACTGAAGCACAGAAAGGTTTAGCAACTTGTTTGAGGTTCCATAGGAAGTCCACGTCACAAATGCCAATAGAAACTAGCTATCTTCACTCTTAGCCTATGTCTACAATAGCACTTTTGTTCGTAAAACTTTTGTTGGTCAGGAGTGTGAACCTCCCTCCCCCGGACGTAAGTTTCACCCACAAAAGTGCTGGTGCAGACAGCATTATGTCAGCAGGAGAGACTCTCCTGCCGACATGGCTACTGCCACTTGTTGGGGGTGGTTTAATATGCTGGCAAGAAAGCTCTCTCTCACTGGCATAGAGCGGCTACACGGGAGATTTTACAGCTGTGCCTCTGTAAGGTCTATAGTAGCCTTGGTGCAGTGTTTAAGCTTCAAAAACAGAATCCAAGGAGAAACTGTTGAGCTGGAATTGATATGCAAACTAGATACAATCAACTTAGGCTTGAATAAAGCCTGGAAATGGCTGAGCCATTACAAACATTGAATCTATCTCCCCATGTAAGTATTCTCACACTTCTTATCAAACTGTCTGTACTGGGCTATCTTGATTATCACTTCAAAAGTTTTTTTCCTCTTACTTAATTGGCCTCTCAGAGTTGGTAAGACAACTCCCACCTTTTCATGCTCTCTGTATGTGTATATATATCTCCTCAATATATATTCCATTCTATGAATCCGAAGAAGTGGGCTGTAGCCCACGAAAGCTTATGCTCAAATAAATTTGTTAGTCTCTAAGGTGCCACAAGTACTCCTGTTTTTTGTTTTAACCTCAAGACTGTCCTTTCCCTCAATAAATGATCCTCACTGAAGAACTGTAGCATGGCATAATATAATAGATTCTTCTGCCGTTTATCTCAGAGTTGTGGTACATCAAATCCCTTTTGGAATTTAGCAGTCCTCTGCATACCACAAGCCTGAAGGCTCTTCAACCACTAGGTTCTATGGACTCTAGATACCAGTAGATTCCAAATAAACACACACAATTCCAGTAAGCAAAGGAGTATTCCTAACACGCAGGTAACAAGTAAGTTCTGCAAATATACTAGGCTCAAGCCTTAGGCTGGTCTACACTTAAAATTTAGGTCAACCTAGCTATGTCGGTCAGAAGTGTGAAAAATAGAAACCCCGACCAACATGGCTATGCCATCCTAACACTCAGGCCTTGGCTACACTGGCGCTGTACAGCGCTGCAACTTGCTGCGCTCAGGGGTGTGAAAACGCCCCCCCCCCCCGAGCGCAGCGAGTACAGCGCTGTAAAGCGCCAGTGTGATCAGAGCCTGCAGCGCTGCACACTCGCTCGCAGCGCTGCAAGCTATTCCCCTCGGAGAGGTGGAGTACTTACAGCGCTGCAAAAGAGCTCTCGCAGCGCTGGCGGCGTGACTACACTTGCGCTTCACAGCGCTGCTGTGGCCGCACTGGGAATTCCTGAGTGTAGCCAAGGCCTTAATATAGATGCAGCTATGTTGACAAAAGAGTGCTTCCAGCAGTCTAGTTTACTGTCAATCAGGTAGATTGTGTTCCTACAAAAAATTCCTTCAGTTGGTGTGAACTGCATCTATGCTACGGGGTTATGCCGGCATAACTGCAGTGCCGTAGTTATGCCTGTACAGTCCCCATTGTGTACACATAGCCTGAGAGATTAGTTACAAAAGAAAATTTCCAAATGCTCCCTTATGAATACTGCAAAAAATTGATACAAAGCTTATCCTTCAGGACTCCCAGTCCCCTGTATGTCCACTCCTCTCTTTAAAGAAGATACAGTTTTAGGACTAGTCTACAAAGTTGCACAAGTTTAACTAAAGGTTTTACTTTAAACCGATTTAGTTAAAACTTGTACAAAAGACTTTGTGGACACTTAGGGCTTGTCTACACTTAAAAGCTATTTAAATCCACACCCTACTAGAATGACTCCTTGTGTGGGTACACATTCCAGATTAAGAGCGTCCTCACAGAATTGTTCAGGAATAACTATTCCCAAATAGCTCCATGTGTAGGTAAGCCCTTATTTCAGTTTAAATCAGGCTTAATGCAGTTTCTTATATCAGTTAGGAACAGGTTTAAGGTAACAAACAACAGCATTCACGTAGATTTTTTAACTAACTTGATTTAATTAAACCAGTGCAAGATAGTTTGCAGACAATGCTATAGGCCCTTGGTCTCAAATTTAATCTAGCTGCATCCCTGGGTGCAATTCACTAGTCAGGTTGCCCTTCTGCATTGTTTCCCTGTTGCTTTGCTGTACTGATAGTTCACATCTGCTGGACAGCTTATCACATGTGACAGGCTACCTGAGCCTCTCCTATGGCAACTCTACTGTGATTTTTTTCTCTGTATTGTTCCCTGCTCTTAGATGATTATGACCCAGCTACCCAGCCCACTCGTTCCTACAGCACTAGCTCTGTTGGTTACAATTACTTTTCAGGGCTCACCTGGGCATCTCCCATTCCATGTGGATGTGCATAACCTCCTGACTGGGATGTTTTACCTTCCTCAGCCCTACCATACAACAGTTTTTTCTAGGACAGCTTCATCTGACCCCAGATCTCCCAAGCTCTATCTACAGCCATCAGTGAGACCTGCTACCTAGTGGTCCCTTTGCAGTCCACTTCTCAGCAGCTGCCTCCACCCTGCTGTTGCTGCCACCCACACATCACCCGATTCTCTCTGTGCCTGATAATTTCTTGCCCTGGGATGTCATTTCCTTTTCCTAGTAACTCTGGCTAACACAGTGCTCTCTGTCAGCTAGATTGGCATTTCTCAAATTTAATTGCACTGTGACCCCCTTCTGACAACAAAATTACTACACACCCCCATGCACTGTGTTGCTCTAAAATCAGGGCTGGTGTTAAGAGGTGGCAAGCAGGGCAACTGCCCAGGGCCTCACGACACTAAGTTGCTCAGGTTTCTGCTTCAGCCCCGGAACACAGTGCGTCTAACATCGGCTCTGGCAACCCCATTAAGACAAACTCATGACCCACTTTGGAGTCGGGATCTACAGTTTGAGAACCGCTGCACTAGATAGTGGGAGGAGCAAGGATGCAGAGCAGCTATGACCTGTAGACCAATCCTGATCATAGTTGAGTGAACGGTTTACCCAATAACAAGCCAATGGTAGCTTACTACAGTGTTTAGTTAATGAAACTCTAGAGCAAACTGAACTTCAGTAGAAACTGATGCATATAGCAACTTTTGGTATACTAAACATCCTGTCTCTCTCTAGTGGCAACAAACAGCATTTATGGGATCACCTGATGGACCTAAATTACAATAAATGCAGAGTTTGCACTGGTCATGACTACATTCTGCACATCAACTGTGAAGATGAGGGTTCACCGGTCAAAGTGAAAGTTATTTGCTCAACCATACACATATCCTAACCACTTTTAGTACTTATCGCAAGACCTACCTATTAGCTAAAGCTTTCCTTTTATACAAAAAAAAAAAAGTATTTTAAGAAGCAAACAGAACTCCATAGGAACTGGGAAGGGTGAAGACCAATTTATCTGTGAAGCCAACATAGATAATTAAATGTAAATCTACTTTACCTATTATACAGTTAGATGCTACAGTGATGGGTGCTATATGAATTGTGAGCAACTCCCTCTCCAGTGCTTGCCTCTACAGCTGCTCAGAGGTTTCTGAATCAGCAATAGTATGAAAGTGACATCATTTAAATATGAAACCAAAGTGGATGCTGGCAGATTCAGTAGTTGACACTGGATTTTGAACAGCAGTGAAATTGTTATTGGGGTTTTAAGTGCATGCAGAGTCAGAAAGATGACACTACATTCTTACATCTGGAAAGGGATTTTTTAAATGAAAGCTTATAATTCACCAAAAATTGAAGCTGTATGTCCCAGTCTAGCTAGGGAGCATCACGCTTGCCTGTAGCACGTAAGCTACTGGAATTTCCTATCTCAGTAATTACCTACTTTAAGATCAGCCTTATTAGACTTGCCCTTACAGTTACTTGGGGGAAAGTAGCTTTTCAAACCACACTGCTTAGGGACCAAAGCCTGTCTTCCTTCTCAGCCAGACGACAGGAATATCCCTTCGAAAGGTGCTAAGAGTCAAGGAACACACCCCGCAGAAACCGAGCGAGCCTGTGACAGGCTGATGATTTCAACCAAGCGCCCTGGAGATAAAGGGATCTGTCCCACAGTCACGCGATCTCTAATCACGCCACGTCTCATTACAGCTCAGAAGTAGTTTGAGCAGCAGCTTGACTCTCGGGCCCCATCTTGAATTTGTTTCCACGACTTGTGCGCACAGCCAGCGCCCCCCGGACCCCCGCAGGGCGCTTCACCCCGGGCCCGGCAAAACCGCGCGCGGGGCCGCGGCCACAAGCCAGACCCGGAAACCCGGGGAGAGCAAGTGAGATATGGGGGGGGGCGACTCCCTCCTCCCAGCCCAGCCCCCCAGGCAGGCCGCGAGCGCAGACACCGCCCCGCCGCCCGACAGCCCCGCAGCGCAGGGAGGCAGCGACTGGCGCAGGCACCCCCGGCCCTCAGCGCCCGGGGCCAGGAGCGAACCCCACGGGGGGAGGGGCGGCTGCCTGCGCCTGCCGGGCCGCCCCGCGCGGTCACCTCGCGGCCCCGGCTCGAGACGAGGCTCCGCGCGCCGCTACCTGCCGGGGGAGGCGCCGCTGCTGTCGGAGCCGGGGCTGCGCAGCTCCCGTCCCGCCGCTGCAGCCACCAGCTGGTAGGGGAGATAGAAACAACATGGCGGCGGGGGAGGCGGTGCCTCTAGGTCATGTGACCCGGGCCGGCCGCAGACCCCGCCCCCCGCTCACTCCCCGCCCGCCGGGGCTGGGGCGCTGCTGTGGGAGGGGCCCGCGCGCCACTCTGGCAGGAGGCCCCGCCCCCAAACTGCGGTAATTGGTGCCCTCGTGACGGCGCCCCACTCCCCCAGATCCACCGCAGCCTCAGTCCCCCGGGCCCGGCAGGTTCCCAGCCATGTCCCGTCTGATGCCCCCGGGAAAGAAAGCGCTTGTTCCCCCCTCACACCCCCCCCCCCCTCCCCCCCCCCCCCTCCCCCCCCCCCCCGCCCCACTCGCACAGCAGCCTCTGCCCTCTCACTGCAATTCAGGCTGTCCTTGGAGGATGCCAGAACTGCTCCATTTTCCAAGGTCTTGTTCCCTGCTTTTGGAGGCTGCAGCACCAGCAAGGCTAGGGGGGACCAGATGTCCCGATTTTGGGGTCTTTTTCTTATATAGGCTCCTATTAGCCCCCACCCCCATCCCGATTTTTCGCACTTGCTGTCTGGTCACCCTAAGCAAGGCTAAGGCTATAAGAGCACAGCAGCTGCATGGAGCCTCCAGATCAGTCCATGAGAAGCAGTCCTGCAGGCCACTGAAGGAGGGGAAGATCCTATCCTGACTACTGGACCACATGGGTCACGAGTAATGGGGAGGCATCCCAGTCACACTGTCCCGATTGCTTTACTTTTACAACTGTTTGCCTTTGTGCAGATTCTTGTTCTCCCAATAGCCCTGATCTTTTTGTGAGGATGACACAGCGCTTACTTGAATCACTTCAATAAATGTTTTTTCTAAAATAAAAAAGGTTTGCAGACTTTTATCTTTGTTGAGGAAAAAAACATTGAGTCATCAGCAACCCAAACGCAGCAGCCTGGCACTCAGATTAAAATTCTTATTTCCCCTGTGCTCAATTGCTAATTCAGGATGAAATGGGCTCACCTTCACTCTATCCTTGAAGTCTGGCTGTGTGGGCACCCCAGAATTGTATCATCAGGGTTTCAGGCCACAGGTCTTTCCCCAGCTTCTTATTTTGTTATCCTGTCTTCCTCACACCCCACTGTGCTCAGCTTGTCTCATCCACCCAGTGTCTTGTTTTAGACTGTAATCTCTTTAGGACATGGACTGTTATTTGTACCACACAAAAGGCATTGACCTGTTTGGCCTCTAACAGCAGCACTCTCCATAGCATGACCCCCACACACACACACACCCCATGATGCTAATGAGAGGTCAGACTTTGAATATGTTACACATCTACCTTCAAAAACGTTAGACCATTAGGGCTGCATTGTGCTGGAGAAAAAAAAGGGGGGGGGGAGAGACTCCTGTCTCAAAGAGCCTGTAGTCTAATTTTAGGCAAGATATAACAACTGGGTTTACCATGCAATATAGTTGTCATGCACAACTCCCATGCAAACAGTTGCCATGCATGATTTTGTACTCAAAGGTGAACAGGGCCATTGTTAGGGGGCTGGTCAGGAATTTTATAAAGGCAATTCAGAATTTTTTTGGGCTACAGTAAATCGGGTTGCTAAACATTCTTAGTTGCCACAAAGGCTGAATACCATATTCTTGTTTTAAGCACTTGTATCTCACAAACCATATCCCTGCTTAACATTTCCTTACTAACTTTTTCAAAAAAGATGATACTCTGACAGACCTGCCCAGAAGTTACCAATCAACTCCTGCAGAGTGTAAAAACTAAAGATCATGGACTAACTCAGGGGTAGGCAACCTTTCAAGAAGTGGTGTCGGAGTCTTCATTTATTCACTTTAAGGTTTCACGTGCCAGTAATACATTTTAATTTTTTTAGAAGGTCTCTCTCTATAAGTCGATATTATATTACTAAACTATTGTTGTATGTAAAGTAAACAAGGTTTTCAAAATGTTTAAGAAGCTTCATTTAAAATTAAATTAAAATGCTGAACTTACGCCGCCAGCCTGCTCAACCTGCTGCCAGCCTCAGATTCTGTTCACCTAGGCCTGCAGTGGGCTGAGCGGGGCCTGCAGGGCATGGGACACCGGCTGGCAAGGGGCCAGCAGCCGGGCCCCCAGACCTGGGGGGGGCAGTTCAGGGATCAGGGCAGAGGGCTGGGAGTGTGGGGGGGTTCAGGGGTCAGGGCAGAGGGCCAAGGTGTGTGGGTGGTATAGGGCAGAAGGCTGGGGGGGGGGCTTCAGGGGTCAGGGCAGAGGGC